>NC_056735.1:958745225-958901017 GCF_019279795.1 Protopterus annectens | reverse complement strand
TGGGGGGCATCTTTTCTTATGCCATTGGCTGTGTATTTAGCCATTCTCATATGTTAACTTTGTAATACATGAGTCTGGTCCGCTTCCATAGCTTCGATGTTCTGTTTGGGAAAATGTAAACCGTGTTTCTTGGTTTACATTTCCGTGGGCTTATGCTACACCTGCACCACTTCATGAATCACTATCTACCTTCATTTGCATGGTGCGATACTGTGCATGGGGTGATTAGCATACCTATGCTGAGGGCTGCACAGTTCTGGCGTACGCCGGTAGTGCACGTGGTATTGGATCGTACCTGAATCGCTCGACAGACATATTTGGCGTTATTCTGCCTACGCTACGCCTGCCCCTGGCGCAAGCTTCATGAATCCCTGGGATTGTTTTTTTCATTTGTGACTCTATTTAAATCCAATACATTCTTTGATATGTAAGAAAGGTTATGTATCAGAAAGAGACTGTATATGTAGCCTACTTCAGTTTCAGATGGATAATTTGATGTAGTACTGCAAAAGAAAAAAAAAAAGACTGTGGACAAGTAAGACAGCCTTGGAGATAAACAGCCAGGATATACCATTAGTGGAACTCAAGGGGATGGAGAGTCATAGCAAATGGAATCTGTTCAGCTGACTAGACAAAAGGGTTGTCAGTGGTTCATTATGTTTCAGTTGAAATTCTGAGAACAGTGACTGTGATCTTTGGAACAATTAAATTAAATGAATGGGCAAATGTGAAATATATACTAAGCCCAAGGTGACCGCAACCTGGAGTATTCTACCTATTTTGCAATCTCAAATTTAGTTTAAAATAAATTACAAGTAATTGAGCAAGTCAATTTGGATTTCAGGGCTGAGGATTTGGATAATTTCCTTGGGGGCCAGAGAACTGCAATGGCAGGTGGTGTTGAAGGCAAACCACCCATCTGTTTAAATGAGCTCTTCAATATTAAATGCATTGTAAGGAAGAGATCTTTGAAATCAATGCATTTTTATATTAATGTATATAATCAGAAGGTTTTAGTTGCCCTTTAAATTCTATTTAAAATTAATAAGGGGTTCAACTGATTACTCATATGTGACATCATTTTTATCATTTAAGCAGGGTGGTATTGGAGATGCAGCATGACCGCTATATTTCAGTTTATTTGATGTCTTTGTTGTAATACACTGTTTCAAGTGGAGCTTTTTAGAAAAGACAAACCCACCTCCGTAAGTAGCACAAGTAACAAAAAACTGAGGGTAATGCTACTCAATGCCAGAAGTCTAAACCTCAAAATGCACAGACTTGAGGCACTCCTCAGTATGGAGAAAATTGATATATGTGCAGTAATGGAAACCTGGTTTAAGGCTTCAGAGCACCCCAGCACTACCAGGCTACAACTCATACCATACATTTCGGCCACAGAACCCGAACCGAAATAGAAAAGGCAGGGGCGTATCCATATTCATCAAGGATACCCACACTTCCAGGTTAGTGGCACAGCACGATGCTTCAGAGATCATCCATGTGCAACAAAGAACGGGCAAAACTGCAATTCAAATTGTAGCTTGCTACAGATCACCCACCATGTCCCAGGACCCCCATTCCATGTTTCTGGAAACACTGGGAAACATAAAGGTCCTAACAAACACCCTAATATTGGGTGATTTCAATTACCCAAACATTAACTGGGAGAACTACTCAAGTATTAACTCCCTTGCCCAACATTTCCTAGAACTTATAAACTCAAACGCCCTGATTCAACTGGTCAACACTCCCACCAGAAGAGACAACATATTGGACCTAGTCATCACCAACATGGGCGACCGGTGTTCCATACCAGAGGTCAACCCCTCACTGGTTAGATCTGACCATAAACAAATCACTTTGGATATCCACATTCTGCCCCCACCCCCGGACAAGGAAACCACCATGAAAACCTTTTCAAAAGCAAACTTCACATTACTTAAGACAGAGGAGGAAAGTTTCAAAGCCCCCATGCTGAAGGATAATGCTGTCCAAGTTGCAAAATCCTTTACTAATGCATTCTATGGGCACCTACAAGAATGCATGGATTGTGCCATCTCCAAACAAAACCAAGACTCACTTCTCCAAGAAAAGGAAACCAGTCTGGTGGACTCCTGCCATAAACAAGCTATACAATAGAAGGAGGAAACTACAACAAAAAAGAGTAAAATCCCAAGAAGGGAAGACATCCCTGATAGATACCAGCAAGAAACTACGATCCCTCATAAAATCATCCAAGGCAAGCTTCGAAAGAAAAATTGCCACAGACGCCAAAGATAACCACAGGGCAGTATTTAGCTATGTCAAGAATCTAAGTGGCAATGCTCAGATCTGCTCGGAGTTAGTGCAGAATGGCACAAAATACACTGAACCGACTGATATCGCCAACATCCTGGCAGACAGGTTCAGCGCAAACTTCACCCCCAAAAGGGCCCATAACCATACCAGAAGAATGTAGAGTCCCTGAAATCACAGACACTGAGGTTAAAACAGTCCTTTCCAAAGACAAAAACACAGCATCAGTGGGACTGTATGGTGCCCCAGGCTGTGTCCTACATGAGCTCAAAGACGAACTAACCCCTCACCTAAACATACTGTTCAAACTCAGCCTCTCCACAGGCTATGTACCCATAGAGTGGCGCACAGCAACGGTTATTCTGCTCCACAAAGATAGAGCCTCAACAGACCCCGGGAACTATCACCCTATAAGCCTGAATAGCTTATCTGCAAGGCTATGGAGTGCATCATCATGGAACTCATTAACAGTGACATTGGGAACCTCCAAACACTGGACCCTATCCAGTTCGGCTTTGTTGAAGGCAGATTATGCCTCCTAAACCTGGTGGACTTCTTTGAGACAGTTACCAAGGCTATAGATGAGGGAAAGGTGGTACACACAGCCTTCTTAGATCTCGCAAAGGTCTTTGACACCATTCCCCATTCTGGTATTATAGACAAGCTCACCAGCCTGAACATAAACCCCTACATCACAAGATGGGTTGCCATCTGGCTCACGGACAGAACCCACATGGTGAGAGCTGCAGGAGCTAGGTCCGACTCTAAACCGGTTACAAGTGGCGTTCCCCAGGGCTCAGTCCTAGGACCCCTCCTGTTTGGCATATACTTCTCAGAGGTACAGGCAAGCACAGGAGGACTATGGCTGACCAAGTTCACAGACAACTGCAAACTAGGGGCTATAATTGACTCTCTGGCTAACACAGACATCCTCCAAAAGGGTCTCACTGAGACGATTACCTGGTGTCAAAATCATGGCCTCAAGCTAAATGCCAAAAAGTGCATAGTCATCCCCTTTGGAAAAAACAAAGTACCCACAAACTACCACATAGGTGGTAGTCCCCTAAATATGGAAGACATAATAAGGGATCTGGAGACCCAAGTAGATAATAATCTCACCTTTGATAATCACATTGCCATAGTGGTTAGAAAATCCTTCTACGTGGCCCACCTAATCACAAAAGGGTTCGCATCCAGATCAAAAGAGGTCATTGTGCCCCTCTACTCATCACTCATCAGACCCATCATAGAGTACAACGCCCCATTTGGGATGTACCTAAACTTTGTCACCACAATAAACAGAACATGCCGGAGGGATAGATTCCTGTCCCAGAGACTTCTCATACTCTGGAATAAACTACCTATCTATATCAAACAAAGCTCCTCATTAGCACTCTTCAAGAAAAATCTTGATGATTGGATGGGAAATAGGAAATTCACCCCGGGGATCACCTCTGTGGCTCTGCTCGACAGTGGCACAGGAAAATAATTTTCTTGGGTGGGAAAAGCCAGAGAACCTTTTTGGCTGGGCTTGTATAGGCCCCAGGGCCAATAGCCTAGTACCTACCTATGAACCTTACAAGACACCTTCAACAGTTGGAAAGACCTCACCAAGAGGATCACTGGCCTCAAACAGATGCCCTATGCAGCTCGACTGAAGAAACTCCAGCTGTACTCGGTTGCAAACTGCCTACTCAGAGGTGATCTCTGCCTGACATACAAGGCCATGTCCAACCCAGAATTGATGGACATGCTCCATTTAAAGAAAACCTTATCCTCTTGAGCCGCATGCTCTAGGGATCTAAACCTCACCACAACAATAAATAGGACCTGGTGGAGGGATAGGTTCCTGTCCTAGAGACTTCCCATGCTTTGGAACAAGATTCAAATCTACATTAGGCAGAGCTCCTCGCTAACACTCTTCAAAAGAAACCTTGAGTGGATGGGAAACAGAAAGTTTACCCCGGGGATCACTTCAGTGGCTCTGCTGGACAGAGGCACAAGGAACTAATCTAAGGGGGTGGCGAAAGCCAACACATTCTGGCTAGGCTTATAAATGCCTTCAGGCAGATAGCCTAGTACCTACCTATGAACCTATGAACATTTTGAAAGGTAGTTTGCCAGAAGGCTAGTAGGAATTCTGGAAACAGAGTGGAACAAGAGACATCAATGCAGATGTAACCTGGAGTTTTGAAGTGAAAATAATATCTGTGTGTATTTTGGTGACAAGTAATGAGTGTATTCAATGGACAGAAGGCAATTAGCATGTAAGTAATGCATATGTGCAAGAAATCAGAAAAGTCCCATTTTGTCATGCAAACATTGTGTAGCAAGCAACAAGGTTACAAAAGGAATCTAGAAAATGTATTTAAGATATGAATATTTATGTTCTCCTTCATAGCATACACTCCATGATTTGTCAAAATCTGTACACAGTTTAAAGGGTAACCACAGAGGGTATCAATTCTTTACATGAATAATTCATATCACACTGTAGTTAAATAACTTTTAATGGAAAATATGCTATTAATATTTAGTTATTTAATATGTGCTAGCTTATAATAGTCACGCATATTATAGGCCTTTGAGATATTTATATCATTTTGATGCAAAGGCATTATTCAAAACACAAAAAAGTAAATTCAAAGTATTTAAAACATTTTATTAAGTTAAAATATTTACCTGGCAAGCATCTGCTGAGGAATCGAAGTAGCCTGCACACATCATGTTGAGACTGATCTCTGTACCATAAACCTCAGGACTGCTACATTTACTGAAAGAAATAAGTGGCACTTTTGTTTCCAGCAACACATCTGAATATTCACGTTCACCTGCAATTACATCAAAATACATTTAATAAACTGACAAATACATGGGCTACAATTGAATGTTATTGCTCACAGCCTAGGCATCTACAACACGCAGAGAAAAAATATATAAAGCCACTACAGCCACATTTAAAACAAAGCATGCCAACAAGTGTGTCTACAAATATCAAAGTGCACACATGAATTTTAATTTGCCATCTGTTATGTTTTCTTGTATGGGTAATAGAAATTCTTCATTACTATGACAGCTTTAAATCAACACATATTTCTTTACATTTTAGTCATGATACAACTGAGTATTCACTTTATAGCACTTGCTTGTTTTTTTTTCATACAGGTTTACTTTCTTTCAAAACATGGCTAAATATAGCACATAGTATACCACTGCACCACCTTGAGGATGTGATGAAGATGGGACAACAAGACAAAATAAACTGTACATACATACTTGAACCCATAACTTGTAAGATGCATGCACAGTAACTGATTGGCACCCATCAAGGAGGTATCAGCAGTAGGTCAGCAAGCCTAAAGCAGACACCTTCTATATTTTTCAGTGTAACTTTGGTTAAAACCTGTATCTTTTCTCATGCAGTACAAATTGTCCCTCTGAGGAGTCCTACTCAAATTTAGCTGTAAAAGCCTTTAAACATTTTTGTGATAAACACTAACTAGGGCTTTAGTCTTTTGGTATCACAACTTGCCACAGGTGTGCACTGATTTGTTAGAATCATCATGCACACACCAATGTTTTGTGGTACAAGCCATTTGTTTGAAATGGAAATGAATGAATAAGGATCACAAGTCACTGAAAGGAACATTGACCAAATGATGCAGAAAAGTCTGTTATTCATCAGGGTAGAGTAGTTTACAAGAATATAAGACTGAAAAATAAATGCTGTGATTCTCGGCCTGGGACGCTCCCACATAACCAACCCTTCCTCACTACCTCCCTGCTGGACACCTTTCCCTACAGCTAGCACGCGGTCAGTTTTTACATGCTAAGGACCCCACAACATCAACAATGGACACCTAATTAATGGGACACTGGGCTGAAAGAGCCTCAAACTCCTAGTGAAAGTGCTTTGTGACTGTTAACCAACCCTTTCTTGCTACCTCCCTGTTGGACTCCTTTCCTACAGCTAGCACGTGGTCAGTTTTTACATCCTAAGGCCCACACAACATCAACAGCGGACACCTAATTAATGGGACACTGGGCTGAAAGAGACTCATACTCCTAGTGAAAGTGCTTTGTGACTGTTAACCAACCCTTTCTCACTGCCTCCCTGCTGGACACCTTTCCCTACAGCTAGCACGCAGTCAGTTTATACATCCTAAGGAGCCCACAACATTAACAGTGGACACCTAATTAATGGGACACTGGGCTGAAACAGCCTCAAACTCCTAATGAAAGTGCTTTGTGACTGTGTAAGACAAAGCCCAGATTTATTTTTTCTTACTACTACTACCTAATTGACTGTCAGCCTGCCTAATTTGTAAAGGTTTTAATTGGGAAGCGTCTTGCCAAGAGGGATAGCTGCTTAGGTACATCTAAATAACCCTTGAGCACTATATGCTCAGCTCTGCCTTATAGGTAGCTTATACTATAGGCCCAAGCCTGCTTTATAGCTATCTTTTATGACTCATAGAGCACTATTTACTCAGCCCTGACACAAAACCTATTAAAACTACCTGTACTTAGGCACAGCTCACTCTCCACATATACTATCATTTATACTATAGCAGTTACCTAATTGTTTCCAGCTCCTCCTCCGGGCTACTAACAGGGTCTCTTAGTCCACCTTGAGTGGCCAATACAGTGCATACAGGCTGCTAAGCCTTCCCCCCATCAATCTACCAATCTAACCCTTACCGATGTGTTTAGTAGTGAAGGTGCCATTTTTAAACTCACTAGCAGCTTCGCATCCTTCTCAGCATAGGATGCTCCCACAGTAAGAAATCTATTTGCATTTACCTTACTTAAAGTACTAAATATGTGCTGTCTTGGCTCCTGCCACTGATGAAATGTGTTAATTTAACTACTGCAGGCTAATTTAAACTGAAAGGCTGTGAACTGCTGCCAAATCTCAGAACTGCATATTCTTGGTTACTGCCTTTGCTCAGCCTTAATTAGTTATGTATAATCCTACATGCTGGCTTGGACACTTGTAATTTTTTACTACTGAAAAGGAATAGTAGTGTACTATGCTTTTGGGAATGTCTGCTTATCTGATGCTATGTTCTTGTTCTTTTTTTACTGTATGATTGTAATAGTGTAGCTTAACAAGCTTTTTAGAGCTATCGAACTCAAAAACAGTAGTACGTTAAATAGGAATGGATCGCATACTGCAGGAAAGTTAATTTGAGTAGTTTTTGTGTAAAAAGCTATTCATAGTGCTGTACAGAATTTTTTACTGGATGAATGTAACTATCATTAGATAGGAACGGCTCGCATACTATAGGACAGTTAATTTGAGTAGTTTCTGTTTAATTAGCTGTTCGTAATGCTGTACAGAGTTTTTTTTTTTACTGGAAGCATGTAATATCCATTGCTAAACAAGCTAATTCAGAGCCACCAAACTCAAAAATAGTATTACAGTAGATAGAAATGGCTCGCATACTGCAGGAAAGTGAATTTGGGTAATTTGTTTAAATAGCTGTTCATAGTGTTGTGACAAAGAGGTCTGGCCTGATCTAAATAGCCAACCTCAATATAGCTAAGTTGTAATACCAAAAAGGAGCATTTATTAGAGGCAGATTTGGTCCATTTTACTGCAGGCACAGTTAATCTGAGTAGTCTTGTTAAAAAAGCTGTTCATAGTTTAATCTAAATACCAAGGTGTACTCCAGACCTAGTCCAATTACACTCAGGATTGAGTACATGGGATAGCTGTCTCTAATTATTGTCCGTGCATAGTATTTATGCTTAGGTTTGCCTGGATGCTGTAGTTGAACTGTGATTAGCAACAATGCTCCTCAGAGGCTTCCAGCCAGTAAGAGGTGCTCATTAGAACATAGGACTGCTAACATATGTGAACAAAATGAATGTGCTGCATTTTTGAAACTATATTCCTATGTATACTGCCTTATCTGTGTACATTATGGTAAAGTAATACAAAGTGAGTGTATATACTGCACGTATTGACTATTAAACTTTTCTCCTCTCCTAGTAATCAACCCTTCCTCGTTACCTCCCTGCTGGACACCTTTCCCTACAGCTAGCACGCCGTCGGTTTTTACATCCTAAGGACCCCACAACATCAACAGCGGACACCTAATTAATGGGACACTGGGCTGAAAGAGCCTCAAACTCCTAGTGAAAGTGCTTTGTGACTGTGTAAGACAAAGCCCAGATTTATTTTTTCTTACTACTACTACCTAATTTACTGTCAGCCTGCCTAATTTGTAAAGGTTTTACTTGGGAAGCATCTTGCCAAGAGGAATAGCTGCTTAGTTACATCTAAATAACCCTTGAGCACTATATGCTCAGCTCTGCCTTATAGGTAGCTTATACTATAGGCCCAAGCCTGCTTTATAGCTATCTTTTATGACCCATAGAGCACTATTTACTCAGCCCTGACACAAAACCTATTAAACTTACCTGTACTTAGGCACAGTTCACTCTCTACATATACTATCATTTATACTACAGCAGTGTACTCAGTAACCTGATTGTTTCCAGCCCATCCTAAGAGCTACTAACAGGGTCTCTTGCCCGCTTTGCTCCACTCCCTTCCCCCAATTCTCACCAACCCGCAGTGGTCCTACCTTTATTGATAACTCTAACCACTCCCATCTTTCAAACAGCCAACCACATCACTACACCACCACTACCACCTCCAGCTTCCCACTACTATCCCTCCTGCTCTGCTAACATGTACAAGCACACCATACCTATACTCACCACATGCACACTCCTTGCTTACATCACATCTTACCAAACCTCCACTATTCCCCCACTGAACCACTACCACTGTACTGCTACACTCACCACCACTCATATCTCACCCCTACTCTGCTACTCTCCCACCAGGTCAAAAACCTTCCCTATGCACCCTCCACATAGTCTATCAATCAAAGTACCTAAACAGAAATCATCCACACAACTTCACATAATAACCTTACCACCATACCTATTACCTGCAGAACACAATCATGAACCTTACCCTATAAGCAAGCAAATTCAAAAATTGATAAAACTAATAATCTCATTGGGAGGGTGGCCTAATGGTTAAGGTGTTTGCCTTACAAACACAAGGTGCAGGGTTTGAGTCTCACAAAGGAATATTGGCTAGGTTTAAAATGGCTCGCAAGGGCAGTTAGCTTAGTACTAATCTATGAACCTATGAACCTATCTAAACTAGCACTCAGTGGAGACATCCACCCCAATCCTGGCCCCTTACTCTCCAACTCCACCCCTCATAATCAGACTAAAGACCACAACTTCTCTCAAATCACAGCCGATAGAAAACCAAACAACCTCCTTCTGCTAAGCCTAAATATTAGAAACATATCCAACAAGGTGCATGAACTTCACACCGCCATAGACTTGTACTCCCCTGATATAGTGATCCTTGCAGAAGCATGGCTAAAACCACACATTACCAATGAGCAAATCCTCCCTACCGGTTACAGTATACTAAGAGTAGACCATCTAAACAAGAAAGGGGGTGGTATAGCTATAATATTTAAACAGCATCTAAACATCTAGATCTTAAACTCAGCAGCTCCCCAAATAGGTAAGGAAGAAATAATATATACACCAACCTTAAAATAAACCAAAATAAAACCCTAAACATAATAGATTGCTATTTCTCACCTGGCCAAAACATCCCTCCACTAGAAAACCTCCTCAGCTGGACTACCCACCATCTCCCCCAAGAAACTATAATTTTAGGTGACTTCAACACTGACTGGCAATCCTGTTCTAGCAACCACCCAACCCATCATATAAACTTTCATGGCTTCACCCAACTAGTCCAGTCACCTACTAGAATAAATAAAAGCTCCAACAAACACACTATCCTGGATTGGATAATAGTCAGTAAGAACCCCCAGTCATACATAGCTGGCTGCCCAGCGGACAGCCTCAGTGATCACTCCCCAACATTCCTACTCAGAAAACACCTATACTAAGCAAAACCTGTCATCTACCATCAAATACGCAAATAAATAAACTTTAACCCTCTCTCATTCAGCTCCTTCCTTAAGGAATGTAAATGGCGACCTCTAAAGTACCTCAGTTTAGATAACGCAGTTGACTACTTTAATAATACTTTCCTGAGCATACCTAATTACCACGCCCCCATAAGAGTTTCCCGAACCAGAGTCCAACCATCCCCATGGGTACAGAAAACCACTAAGTCTGAAATGAAAACCAGAGATAAAGCCAGGGAGCACTGGTGCACAACCCCCCTCCCCTCCAACCCACACCTTCAACTACTAATCTACCCACTGCCTTCTCTTTTTCTCCTGTACCTACCTCCAACATAAAAAAACACTTAACTAAAGTTAAACCCACCAAATTAGCAGAAGACAACCTCCCAAGTGAATACCTACAAATCACAGCTGATGCTCTGGCCTACCCAGTATCCATCTTGATTTAACCGATCTCTGTCAGAAAGTTACGTTCCCACACTGTGGAAAGTATCACATATAATTCCCCTCCACAAAGGCGGACCCTCCACAGAACTAACCAATTACCGCCCCATAGCTATTCTCTCTCCAAATACTAGAGAGATACATACACTCTCAGGTCTCAGACTACCTCCTTACTAACAATCTCCTTTCCAGTACTCAGCATGGTTTCCGACCAAACCATAGCACCACCACTGCCTTACTCTCCTTTACTAACACTATCCTTCAGCATAAAAACAATGGCTATCTCTCCTCTGCTACTTTCCTAGACCTATCTAAAGCATTTGAAATGGTCCCACACAAACAACTTATCTCGGTCCTCAGTAATCTATCCTTCTCACAATCAGTCACCAACTGGTTTCAGAGTTACCTGTCTGACCGCCAACAATCCGTTGTATGGCAGAATGACATATCTCCCCAACTACCTGTCTCCATAGGGGTTCCCCAAGGATCCATCCTTGCACACCTACTCTTCTCTGTTTACACCAATAATCTAGCCTCTGCCACCAAACATGGCACACTCATACAATACGCAGATGACTCAACCATCATCTGCTCAGCCCAGTCCCTACCAAAACTGCAAAAAGTCACACAGGAAGCCTTTTCCTCTGTTGAAACTTGGTTATCCGATGCCCAATTAATACTCAACCCAAACAAAACTAAACTACTCATCTTCCAACCCACCAAACATACTCAAAACAAATCTCACTTTAACATCACAGCAAAAGACAACACCACTATATACCCAACTGAACACACCAAATTGCTAGGAGTGGAAATAGACAATAAACTAAAATTTGACATTCACATATCCATGACCATAAAAAAAATCCACAAAAAACTAGGAGCGTTATACAGAAATAAGCAATTTCTCACCAAAGAAGCAAAGATTTCAATAGAAAATTCCCACCTTATCTCCACCCTATGTTATGCCTTTCCAATATATACCAACTTAAGGCAATGCGATCTAAACAAGCTAAAGACCTGCTACAACAAAATCACCAAATTCGCCACAGGGGCATCCTACCGTAGTCACCACTGTCTCTCACTTGCTGAAGTGGGCTGGCTTGAACTCCCTCACCTCCTTCAGTGGTATCAACTCTCACTCGCCCACAAACTAGTAAACCATCCACTAAATGCCCCATCCCTCCAGAATCTACTCCAACCCTATCGCACCACCAAACCACTAAGATCCAGCAACAAAAATCACTTGTAGATCACTAAAGCCAATAACTCTGCTGGTGAAGCACTATTCTCTTGCACCATAGCCAAATTATGGAACTCCCTTCCACCCACAATTACCTCCGTACCATCATGCACCCACTTCAAAACTTTACTAAAAGCGCACCTAAAAACATACTGGCTATGCCCTTACAACTCCCACTCTAATATCATTCACCCCATCCAACCACTACCTTTCTTTCCACTCCACTAACTACCTTGATTATAGCAAGCTCAGATGCTCATAAGCCTAGTACTTATTATACAGCAGGAACTTCTCATTGTAACATTTGTTAATGTCTGTTATGTACTTCGCAGATAAAGATTCTAGTTGTCTACTGATGTAATATGTTCTTCATCTGTAAATATGTTGTAAGTAATTGCTATGTTAAATTGTTAATCGCTATGTAATCCAATGTAAATACAGTCTGTTTATTTTAACTGTGGAGCTTTTCTCCCCGGGCCTCTGCTGAAAATGGACCTACTTCCAGACGGACACTCCTGGTCAACAAATTTAAATAAATAAAATAATAAATAAAACCAAAACCCCTTCTACTAGACAGAAATTCCTTGAACTATGCAATAGAGTCAAAAAGCTAATAAAACAGGACAAAACCCAATACTACTAGTCTGGCCTTACCTCCTCCTAACATAACCTCAAACATTTCTGGTCCTCAATAAACTCCATCCTCCACCCAGGTAAAGAAAGTACCCCTACTCCTAACATCACTCACTCCACTGAAAATATTGCTACCTTCTTCAACACACATTTCTCAAAAAACATACTATCATTAGCTAGACAACACAACCCTCCCCCCCTCAAACCCACACCTTCAACTTCAACTAGCAATCTCCTCACTAGCTTCTCATTCTCTCCTGTTCCTACCTCCAAAAAAAAAACTGTTAACTAAACTTAAACCCACCAAATTAGCAGCAGACAACCTCCCAAGTGAATACCTACAACTCGCAGCTGACACTCTAGCCTACCCAGTATCCATCTTGATTAACAAATCTCTATCCGAAAGTTATGTCCCCACACTTTGGAAAGTATCACACATAATTTCCCTCCACAAAGTCGGCCCCTCCACAGAGCTAACCAGTTGCCGCCCCATAGCTATTCTCTCTCCAATCTCCAAAACACTAGAGAGAAGCATCCATTCTCAGGTCTCAGATCACCTCCTTGCAAACAACCTCCTCTCCAACACCCAACAAGGTTTCCGACCAAACTGTAGCACCACCACTGCCTTACTCTCTTTCACTAACACTATCCTACAACATAAAAATGCTTGTTACCTTTCCTCAGCTACTTTCCTAGACCTATCTAAAGCTTTCGACATGGTACCACACAAACAACTCATCTCTCTTCTCAATAACCTATCCTTCTCTCTATCAGTCACCAACTGGTTTCAGAGTTACCTGTCTGACTGCCAACAATCCATTGTATGGCAGGATGACCTATCCTCCCAACTACCTATCTCTAAAGGGATTCCCCAAGGGTCCATCCTTGGACCCCTACTCTTCTCTATTTTCACCAATAATCTAGCCTCTGCCACCACACATGGCATACTCATACAATACGCAGATGACTCAACCATCATCTGCTCAGCCCACTCCCTAGCCAAACTGCAAAAAGTCACATAGGATGCCTTTTCCTCTGTGGAAACTTGGCTATACGATGCCCAATTAATACTCAACTCAAAGAAAACTAACTTACTAATCTTCCAACCCACCAAACTTACACAAAACCACTCTCACTTTAACATCACAGCAAAAGACAACACCACTATCCATCCTACAGTACACACCAAATTGCTAGGAGTGGAAATATACAATAAACTGAACTTTGACATTCACATATCCATGACCATTAAAAAAGTCCACAAAAAACTAGGAGCATTATATAGAAATCAGCAACTACTTACCAAAGCAGCAAAGATCTAAGTAGCAAATTCTCACCTTATCTCCACCCTACGTTACACCTCCCCAATATATACAAACCTAAGACAATGCAATCTAACTAAGTTTGAAACCTGCTACAACAAAATCACAAAATTTGCCACAGAGGCATCCTACCATAGTCAGCACTGCCTCTCACTGTCAGAATTGGGCTGGCTAGAGCTCCCTCACCTCCTTCAATGGTCCCAACTCGCACTCCCCCACAAACTAGTAAACCAACCACTAAAAGTCCCATCCCTTCAAAAACTACTCCAACCCTATCTTACCACCAGACCACTAAGATCCAGCAACAAAAACCTTCTACAGGACACGAGAGCCAATAACTCTGGTGGAGAAGCATTATTCTCCTGCGCTATAGCCAAATTATGGAACTCCCTCCCACCCTCAATTACCTCTGTAACATCTTGCACCCACTTCAGATCTTTACTAAAAACGCAACTAAAAACATGCAGAATATGCCCTTGCAACTCCCCTTCTAAAAACACCTACTCCTCCCACCCACTACCTCTCTCAGCACCCCACTATCTTGATTATAGCAAGCGCAGTTGCTCATTAACCTAGCTACTTTACCATACAGTAAGAACTTCTTATTGAAACAATTGACAATGTCTGTTATGTACCTCACAAACAGCCTTGTTTCTGTCATCTACTGATGAATTATGTTCTATATCTGTAACCATGTTCAACATCTGTCACTATGTTTTAAACTTGTAATTATGTTCAACAGCTGTTTTTGCAACTTTGTCTTAATCTTGTATTATGTTCTACAGCTTTAACAATATCTATAATTTTTTAAATGATATGTTTCTCAAATTGTATAATGTCTGTAACATTTGAATGTGGAGCTTTTCTCCCCGGGCCTCCGCTGAAAACGGGCCTGCGTCCAGTCGAACTCTCCCGGTCAACAAATGTAAATAAATAAATAACCCTATAGCCCTGTGTACGTACACATAGGTAGATGTAATGAACCACATCGGGACTCAGTAGATAAAGCATTCTTTTGCTACTTCTGCAGCCTTATGCCAATATTTCTGCCTTTTTACAGCATTTGTGGTAACGATTATATTAGTATAAGGAAATAAATGACCAATCACTTCAGTTTTGTATTTGTTATTTTCCCAGTGTTCTGTTATTAGTCAAGTAGATTATTTTTAATTTAAGTTCTGGCTATTATGATGTGTGTTTAATGTGAATTTTAAGCAACTGTGCCTCTACATATCATCTAAATGTTGGATTAATATTTCCATGACTTTTTAAATTAACCGTAAGCATCTATTTTATTAGTTCCTTTAAATATAATTCTTCATATTTTAGCTTAATTGCATTAAAGTGCTTATTGCCTATGTAGTTTAAAATAAATCACAATAAACAACAATATAACATGACAAAATGACCAAAAATTACATATAAATGAGTTAAATTAGCAAACAATTTGGTTTATGGAAAATATAAAGGCAGTACTTATATATAAACAAATGAGTACAAACAGCAATGAAGTCTGTAAACTAGTAAATTAAGCATTTATATTGCAACAGTTATAATCAAATGAAGTAACTGATAAGATTACTGCAACATCAGAATCAGGATAGTACTAATGACATGTCAAAGAAAAGCTGCCATGAATCCTGCAAAACGAACACACTGTAACCAAAACATGAGCAAGTCTAGAAGAAATTGGAGGCTGAACGTTTACATAAAAATAAGCTTTTATTGTGTAGATGCCCAGGAAAACAACAACAAATGCAGCATACCTGGCTTTCAACAAACCAGTAAAGCAGTGCCTTAGTTAGCGTCACCATAAGGACAGGTGTTATATAGTCATTGTAGCAAAACAAGTCTGCAAACAAGTCCCAGTTGTAGGCTGTGTCAGACCTTTTCCCTAGCTTTGATGAACAATAAAATAAATCTTCCTCTGAATTTAGTCCCACTTCACATCCAGAAGAACCCCCAACTGTGCTATTGAAGTCCCCAGTCTTAAGGTTTCAGGTAAAGATTAACTTTAGCCCACGCTAAACTTTTGACTGAGGAACTCACTTTCTGATTCTTACTTTCCAGGTAAATTTTTTTATACAAACAGTAAACTGGTAATTGACTTCATATTACTAGCTAATAACATTCAATTTCTTTTCTGCCTCAGTGTGGGAATTTTCCAGATGCAATGGTATATTCACATACAGATACACAAAATGTTACACATTGTATACAGTTACCACCTAAGATGACAACAATATTGCAACAAACTTGGTCTAACACCTTGCAAGCTGTCCATAGCAATGAAATAATCAAAAAAGTTTAAAAAAAACTTGTTGCAGCTGTTAAAGAACTGGAAAGAGCTGACAAAAAGTTACAGTCATAAGTCCAAGTAAAATATGTTATGTCCAAATGGAAGTGAACACACAATATTCCATTTAATTTTTTTTTTTGAAAAAAGAACCAAGAGGAAAAGTTTTCAAACACATACCTAAAACAGTGAATAAATTAAAAGTAAACGTATTGCTATAAATAGTAACAAAGCAAACAGTAAACTTGCTAGTGTAATGGTTACACATAAAAGGTGATAGGATATGATGGAACATTTTAACATTAAGATAATATTCTTAACACTATTATGCAATCTGTATTAGGGTACATTGATATGTGTGTACAGTAAAAAGTAAAAAATAAAATGCGAACAAACAGAAAAATACACAGAACAATGTGTGAGGCTGTCTTAAAGAAAGAGGGATCCAGTACACTCTCAAGGCTGCTCTAAGGAACAATTCGAGTTCAACTAAATGGATTTAGAAAAGAGGAGAGCTGGCATCCTGGCAATGTAAACCAAAGTGTAGACAACAAGTGAAGAGAGATTTCATAATACCACATAGAGGTCATAGGGCAAAGGCGTATTGTTCTTTTCATGCTGCTTTAAACTACCGCTGGAGTCAGCGAGTCTAAAGTTGACATAAAGGTTGTTTCAGATGGTCTAAATACATTTAAATGGGGATTTATCACCAGCCCTGGAGTTAATAATCTTTCATGTGTCTGGAAGTCAGAGTTTCAAGGTCTGAACATGGAATGTTATGGATTCATTTGTGCAGAAGTGAATTACCAGCTTTAAAAAAAGCAATTATGTTAAATACCTGTGTTGATTATAGTTGTGAGAGGATTAGCTGTGACAGTAGCTAACATACTAATGAATGTGCGGAGAAAGTTATTAACTGAAAAGGCTTGTTGATGTTTATCCTAATATAATATTATCTGCACTGGCCCCAGTAGTAAAGGCATGAAGATTAACAGATTTATGTTTTTTGAGCATGGCACCTACAAAATGGTAAATACATTGGTAACCTTGAAAAACGTAATCAAGAGGCTGAGACAAAACAGATCTGAAGAGATTTTTGTTTATATTCAGTCACTGACAAGTGAACAAGGTTACTTCAAAAGTGCAAATTCAGTAGCACTGACTTTAATGGACATTGTCTTAGTGTATATATACTATATCTTCTAAAAAAGGGCAATGTACAAAGTTGTAGATTACTGCTCTTAGTAACTTAGGGAGGTCATACTCAAACTCATTAACATTTAGATTTTTTTTAAACTGCAACTAGATGCAATACTGGGAAATACTTTTACTAGCAGTCTTTGTTAAAGAAACAATGAAGCATTAACGCTTTTCAATCCAGGTTTAAGTTAGTGAATACATACTGAGTAGTTTAATTACTCTGCAGTACTTTTATTGCCTGATAACAGTGCAATCTTGTGTTATTTTTAGGTTACAGGAGGCAATGGTTTCTTGGTTTGAGATTCTTGGAACAGATTCCACAGACCAATGATCTCTCCCTCTCAGTGAGCCCTTTTTTGGCACAGGGGGTGACCCCTGCAACACAAACATTTTGTCACGTCCTCTTTGAGATTCTTCTTCATGGAACATTCCTGGTGTATCATGGATGCTCATTTGAACTGTTTAATATGACAGGCAGATGCTCCTTCTAAACAGAGCAAGTGTCTGTCAAAAAATAACACAGAATGGCACACATAACCAAATGTGCAAAGATGAAGAATGAAACAACCCAAATGCAAAACAATATGTGTACCGTTAGGGATAGGGTTAGCATTAGAATTATAGTTATGGTTAGAGTTATGTTTAGAGTTACAGCTAGGATTGGGTTTAGGTAAGTCAGTTGTAGGATGATCACCCATGGAAGTTTTTTATTCAAAATTTCAAAATCTTTAATCTGAGACAGTGTTAGTAGGCATGTAGTGCTCAGAAAATGCAGTTCTGTGTTGTCAAAAATTACTAGAACTTCCATGTGTAATAGTTCTAAAACTGTGCAATGCTATGACTGGACTCATTGTTTTAGAGTAGCAGGCTATACAAACTTATACTATCAATGACTGCAAAATGAGACTTAATGAATCCATTATAATTTATTTGTTTTCTAAAAAGAAAAGGAAGCTGCCGATACATATTTAGCATATTTTACATGAAAGCTATGAAGACACTGGGCTTTTCAACTTTATAAATATTAATTCCCTTATTGTACAGCATTCAGTAAGTCAGCATCAGATATCCTCATTTTAATCACTCATTGAAAGAAGATCATTCATTATATGGAAAGCAGAAATAGTTTATATTCATTAATCTTTAAGACACAATTTATTTATATACTGTTAACTCCTTGCATGCAGGTTACAAGTAAAAGTGGCACCACATGGTTGATCCACTCCATTGATGAGGATGCAGAGTTTATTCTGTTTTAGTGTATCTTTTTTATTTTAAAATCACCACAAAGCCAGTTTTAAAATATGAAAAAAAGCCACAGTTTATTTATATACTGTTAAATCTTTGCATGCCGGTTACAAGTAAAAGTGGCACCACATGGTTGATGCAATCCATTGGTGAGGGTACAGAGTTTATTCTGTTTTAGTCTATGTTTTTATTTTAAAATCAGCACAAAACCAGTTTTAAAATATGAAAAAAATATTCTCTCTTTTGCTGCACATTTGAGATGCAATTGTTAGGCTACAATAGTAACTGTACTATCAAAATAATTATTTGTAGGTTCATAGATTTATACTAGGCAAATGACGACCAGGGCCTTTATAAGCCTTGCCAGACAACCCAGCCCAATTATTTCCCTATGTATCATGAGTGTTTATTAGAAGGAGGTATGTTAGCCACAAAGTTTCTTAAGGTTATATAAGGGCTGATATGTTAGTTTGGGCATAATTACCATCTGCCTCTGTCTCTCAGGGCTGGAGTAAATTTCTGATTTCCCATCCATCGGTCAAGGTTTTGTTTAAATAGGGTTAGGGATGGAATTTGCTTCACATGGATGGGGAGTCAGTCCAGAACATGGAGATCATCTAAGACACATATTTATCTCACCAACATGTCCTGTTTATGTCTCAAGCAAAATTAAATCCTTGGATCTAGTGGTTCTGATGCTGTTCATTTTGCTGAAGTGCCTTGTATGCCAGAGTACTCCGTACATTAACATTAAAATGAATAGGAAAGTTAAACTAGATGTGAATGGTCATGCCGTGTATTAGCTTAAGTTCTCTCTTCTGCCCCACAAACATAGCAATAGGATATGGGTAGCCCACGTATGCACTATTACTATGCAGCCTAAGCACCTTTGATGTGTTGCTAATGGCAACTGATTGCAGTGCTTTGAAAGCAATCTCTAGTCAATTTACTAGAGACTACAATGAGCTGCAGATGCACAGAATTGTAGGGACAGCTTTCTATTGCAAGCATGTATTTTATTTTAATTTCTGACAGAAACCCAGATAGAGTTGGGTACAGGGGTAACACCAGACACTGCCCACAACAGAAGTTTTTTGTTTTATTTTTCATTAGTTTTAATGCAATCAGTGTATAGTGGTACATTGTAGCAGCAACTTAAAATAGATTACTCTGACTATTTTTGCTACTTTTGAGAATCACAGATGATCATCAGAAGTTGTTATTTATCAAGCTGAGGCAGTCAGTAGATGAAAGCAAAGTATATTTAGGATGACGGTAATAAAATTATCATTGCTATGGCTTCATCAGGGGGAACTGAGCATGGTGTTTGAAAGCACCAAATTGAAATACATTTGCCTTGATTGGTTTTGGGACTTTTTGGACTGGAAACCAGATAACTCTGTGAGCAGTTGTGACAAAGAAAAACTGCCAGTCCAGATATTTGGAATTATGTAAATAATTATATGTCATTTGTGAATATTAATATGATTTATATAGAAGTGTGATAAAATGTCTGAATGTCAACATTATTCATATGCTTGTCTTACAAATGTACTAGAACTATATGTTATGTGTGTATCAAACTGCTAGTACAAAAGTATGTGTTGAACAGGGTTTGTACAGTACTGAGCTTCAAAGCTTTATCCACAGTGTACCCTACTGGAACATAGAAGATTAACTTGCAAAACCTAAGAATAGTTGAGGTTAAGTTACTTTATAGCATAAATAGTATAATAGCATTAACAAAATATGTAATCTCTCAGTTTCTATGCAGTAGCAGACACAATGTCTAGAACTAGAAGTTTTTTGCATTGTCTTTACATGTGGAGGAATGCAAATTATTTTACAACTTCCACCATTTGACAAAATATCTAAGAAGGTCCTTATTTATGTGTTTTCACAGAGAAATATTAAATATTGGTAGTTTCTGACACTAGGGTTAGCTTGGGAACTAAAGTCAGGTAACAAAAAGTGATGTTATCCAAGCTAACTTAGCAGTAATATTTGATATTAATTTATAAACTCTGTGAGAGAGAGAAACAGGGCATTTTGTATTTTGTCTTTGACCTAGCAACAGCATCCACTCACCTCTGCACTTGGCCTTGTTGTAAGTAAATTACTAGGGTACAGTGTTTTTTTTTTAGATTTAGTAAGGAATATAGTAAAGATTAGTTTAGATGTTTTCTGTATTTATTTGAGATTGTTCTGCAATGCTGTTTTAAACATTTCTTGTGATTTTGAACTCTGAGGTCACTGTGAGTACATAATAGTATTGTCTTGTTCTTTTATTATTTATTATTAAATATATTTTAAATCTTTCAATTGTGGCTGGTCTGTCTAGAAATATTTCAGCTCTTAGCGTACTTGCATATCTATTTGGTGATACTGTACAGGCCACTCCTAATAGCCTGGCCCTTGGTCAAGCTACCATTTGGATTAATAGTAACATTACACAGTAGGATTTGGACACCCTTTGTTAAGGGCCTTAAAGTAGCTGATAAGGAGCTGGCTGGTGGCAGTGAAAATTACCATGTAGTCTGGGCAGAAGGGGGCATAGCTAGTAAATCTGTAACAGCCTTTCCCAAGTGCGTGTGTGTGTATAAATCAAAAGTCAAAGTGTGTTTATGTCAGCTACTTGGGCAGGGCACAAAGCACTGGTTGGACAGAGAGGGTGCGATAAGTCTTAGCTTAGCCACTCAGCTGAGATCTCAACTCTATAGCTGTGCCAGTGGGGAGTCTTACTGGAGATCTGGAGAAAGAAGGAGAAACCAGCCCCAGGCTGACTGTGATCTCTGTGTGCTCTTAAGGTAAATTGCACTTTACTGTGTGTATACTTGTCATCTTTCCAGTGTGTACATTCCCCACTGTTGCCAGTGGTGAGGATTGAAGCTTCTTGATTACTCAGTCAATCTTGGGGGGTTACAGCATTGTTAACAGTATACATTGCCCACTCTAACATATTTCTATATTTATTTACTCAATGTATTTACTTTTATAGCAATAGACTTTAGATGCCTTATAGCAGCAAGTGAAAATACATCACTGAGGCTGTTGTTTCACTAATTTTGTCAATCATACATGAGACATGATACCAGAAGTGGATGCCTGTTTGTATGTGGGGGCAGACCATGTATAAAAGGAAAGGGCAATTACATCATTCATGTAAAGAAATTATTGATATTGGTACTATGGAAGGGTGGATAGTGTGTCTAAATGTGTCCAAAAGCAAGAGGTTGAAATAAATTGCTTTGGTCATTGTTTTTTTCCACTTTCCTCAAAATTAAACAACAGAAGGTAAATGTCTTTTTGGGCAAGGGGTGAGATGGCATGCTGTAGGTGAATACTCAGAGTCATTTATGATCATTCTTAACTAAAAATTATGTCTTGCTGGAGGTCACTGTATGTGTCTAGAGTAGCAAGGTGAAATATGGTACTGTGGCTGTTGAGTTTTTGACCTTTTTTCAATGAGACACTTGAAGCACACAGAATTTGGCTATATTTTATTTGGGAGGTGATGTATGAAAGTAAATGGCAGATGCAGGATCACTTCTGAATGTACATTGATACTGTTTGTTGTGGTTGACAATATCTGTCAAAGAGCAACATGGCCATTATACTGGTGTAATTCCATCACAGTCAAAGGTAGTGTACCCAAAGGGGCACATTCCATAAGGCAGTATGTGTGTTTTGTACCTAAATGTCTTATTAAAATCCATTTTTATTGTGAACATTCTTAAACGAACTGATGATATGGTCTTTTATATATACAGACTGTAAATCCAGAGTTTCAGAGGGCTTTTGTTGTCACAGTCTGTCACCATGCCTGGTTTCTACCTGGAAGCTGATTGACCTATGCACAAAAGGCTGGGTAAATGTAATGTTCGGAATATATGTGCTCTACATTCTCATTACGTCAGAAGTAAATATCCTATAGCTTTCACCACATATATATGGATGTAGCTCAAAAGGTAGAACATACATTTGATAGAAAAGCTTTTGTGGATGCAATAAAAAGAGAGACTGCACAAATGTGTGAATGTTCATTTGTGTGAATCACATATGGTTGAGATTTAGATTTGTGCAGTACAGATAAGCAGGGATGTGCATGAAAATTAATGTTTGAATGAAAAAGTACTAGTTATGAAGATGTGCAAGACTGTGTTATAGCAGTTAGTCTAACTATGCAATTGTTCAGAGGTTAGGTAAGAATAGGCTCAGTGTGGTGCATGTTTTGTGCTGAGTATGTTCTGTTTTTTGTGTTCTGTAGTTGTACTGTTAGGGAAATGTTTTTTAGTAACATAATGTTTAAGGTTAGTGTAGGAGAAAGGCTAGGGTAACAGTAAAAACACATGAGTAAGATGATGCAGGGAGTGACACCCCCCCCCCCTTTAAACTTCTTACTCATGTGTGCTGAGCCTAACCATAATCCATAATCCTAATCCTAATCCTACCTCGGTCCTAACTCTATACACTACATTACTAAAATACTTTCCCTAACAGTACCACTAACAAGACTACACGACATTGGTTCTTGTGTTGGGGTTTACTGCTATAGGGCTTTTTTCAAGGGAGAGAAGTATTCAAAGTTTTGTGGTTCACTCATAACAGTCATTCAGTGTTTTTGATGGTCTCTTTTTTTCTATTTGTGATTCTCTCTCTTTTGAAATTTTCTACCTTTCATGACATAATCATATCTATATGAATCTATATCAGATTGTCAAAATTCCAAAACTTCGAAATTCATATGGCTGAGACCATATGATCAAAGTTTTGGAACTTCAAACATTAATAAAAAAAAATTCTATTTTTATCATTTTTCAAGGGGCCAAGCCCCCCTGCACTCCCCACATGGATGGCTGCTCCCCCCATACCCCATGCTAATTAAATATACCAACTCCAAGATCTCACTACATTGTGGAAAAGGGTAAATTTTCCTGCTCTGCACTGTACCGTGATCTCCATTCAAAATGTTCGAAATTTCAAAAACTCAATCATATGGTCCTGACCATATGACATTTGAAGGTTGGAAACTTTGATAATCTGATAGGGACCCATATATATATATATATATATATATAGAGAGAGAGAGAAAGAGAGAGAGAGATGGCTCAGCAAAGTGCGAACACTCATAAGAGTGAAGACGGACAAATCAATCATTTTACATCGAATTGTATGTAAAATATTTGAACATAAAAATATATTTTTCCCCAGCACTCCCCCCATACCCCCTGCTAATTATATATACTAATTCTGATATCATACAACAGTGGGATAAGGGACAATTCCCTTAACCTGCTGCAATGGGATCCAATGCAAAAGGCTGCCAGCAGAAACTACATTTAAAAGGAAGTTTGCTCACATGAGCATTTTTTTACAGTATTATAGAGCATTTGCTCATATGAGTGTTCATTCTTGTCAACTACAACCATGTAAGTTACAGCACACTTTGGCAACAATGACATGCTTTAAGCAGCTAAAGTTGTAGGATCCATTTCAGAGGTTTGGTGCACTGGAAGCTCTGAGGTAAGAACTGTGTGTCTTTTATAGCAGAATATCTGGTTGGTAATTAACCGAAAGTTTTGTAAATAAGTGTTAAAGGGGAAGAGGGCTTCAGTTTTTCAAAGACAGGCCCCAGTGGCTTTAGTTCATGTATCTTTACTGCCACAGTCTGACATTTTTTTTTATTATATTCAATTTTCATTTGGAGTGCTGTGTTGAACTTCTACTTGGTATGCTGCCTGCAATAATAGCTTAAAATACTTCATTATTAATATGACAATATACAGAAGTAAAAATCCTCTGTATATCTATATCTATAGCTGTAATATAGTACGGTTATAAAACCATTTTTCAAGACGCTGCACCTACAATGTCATATTCACAGATGTGATGTACTGAAAGCTCTAAGATTAGAAATGCAGGCTTATGTGTGTTTTATAGTGGAACAGCCTGATGGTTATTACCTGAAAACTTCATAATGATAAGAACAGAGATATAGCCTTTCAAAGTCAGGCCTCAGTGGCTTTTGTTCAAATGGCTTTTCTATTACTGTCTAAAAATTTGTATTAACCTTGATTTTCTTTGCAGGTTTTGCAGTAAACTACTGCTCAGAATTCTGAGTATAATTGTGACCTTAAATACATCTTTATTGGGTTATTAATGCATCAGAAGTAAAACTTTTATTTATTTCTCCTGAATGCAGAAGGGTTTTTTGTCACTAGATTTTTGGATTCATGCACAGTAAATGGCATTTCAAGAAGATAAAGTTGTGTGAGTCTCAGATGGAGCCAGACTATGTTCCCCTTGGAAACACAAAATGCATGAATGCTGCCTTTCTACCTTGTATTTCCTATCTTGTTTTACGCTTCCTTTCTGCATTCCCACATCATGGCATCTGTCAGGAATATACCAGTTCTGTCATCACCAAAAGCCACATAACTTAGTACTACATACATCCTACATGTTTTCTTCCTCAGACTTTGAGCTTTGGCTGTTTAGTATGTTTCCCTTCTGATAATCCCTTTCAAACACTGCTTTCTTTTTGTGAGTCATGTAGAAGTTTATTCCCAGTTTGGGGAGTTTGTCAATTATACCTGAGTGGGGTATTGTATCGAACACCTTAGCTAGGTCCAAGTAGGTGGCATGCACAATACCCCCCCCCACCATCTATTTCCATGGTGACCTTTTCAAAGAAGTCCATTAAGTTTAATAGGCATTATCTTCCCTTGACAAAGCCAAACTTGGTTGGGTCCAATGTCTGAAGGTTGTCTCTTGCTTTGTTGATAATTTCCATGATAGTTCATTCCATGGTTTTGTATAATAGACTAGTCAGACTAATAGGTCTCTAGTTTCTGGGGTTGGTTGATGGCCCATCCTTGTGAAGAAGGATAATCATTGCATTCCTCAATTCTCATGGTACAAAGCCTATAGTTGAAAAGTGATTCAAGTGGTTCTGATCGGTCATGTTTCAAGCTATCTAGGAAGCATCCTGGGATATTGCTGGGACCCACTGAAGCTGTGTTTTGGACTTAGTGCCAACAGGACTTGATCTCTGTTAATAGCTGGGTGTGCTATGCTAGTAGGTATTTCATAAGTGGAGGTAGGGGGAGTGGAGGAGTGAAGCTTGAGTTGATTTAGTCAGCCAGCAAATTTGCTACATTGCTGTTCTCATAGTGAAGGTGGCACCACTAACCACCAGTTTGGTCCACTGATGTGTGCTACCTTTGATGTTTTGTGCACAGCTGTACAAGGCCTTGTGGTTGTTTTTAGCCTGTAAGACTATCTTGACCTTGTAATTGGCCTCCTTGGATGTAATTAGTACTCTTCATTTCCTGTTGAGTTTAATTAGAGGGTTCCTATCATTAGGGGAGTTGACCTTTCTGAAGGTGAAGACAGAATGCTGCTCAATGCAAGGCAAATACCTGCCTGAGACACATATTCAGAAAGATCATCATTATCTCAGGTCATTAACACCCACATGGATACTGACAGAATCATACTGGTACCTCTGCTGTATTGACTTGAGCGTGTGCATAACTTGGTGGATTCTGGTTCCAGATAAGCAACTAACTATTATCTTCTTCTTTTTCAGTCTGGTGAGTGGGGCATCTGTGTGTCATACAATGGAGTCCTCTATGACAAGAGTCCCATGTAATGTGTTTCTTGCCTTATGAGCTTTGCTCTTGGGGTTCACTAAGTTACAGGTTTCAATTCTAAGAGCAGCTTTGTGTTGTCGCCTCACAGCAAGAGGTTCTCCAGTTTGATTCACGGCTAGGGTGCCTTCAGTGTGGAGTCTACATGTCCTCCCTGCATTTGTGTGGGTTTCCTCCGGGTGCTCCGGTTTCCTCCCATGTTACAAAGACATGCATCTGAAGCATTTCTCCCCAGGCTTCTGCTGAAATTTGGCTCGTTCCAAGTCAGATTTTCCTGGTAAACAAATGTTAAATAAAATAAATAAATAAATAAAAGTTACTTTGTGGCAGCTTATGTCTGTACATGGAACTGCTAACCTTTTGATGTAATAACACCAAGAAAGACTGCTTGCAAGTGAGATGCTGCAACAAAACAACTTAAACAAACTGCCGTAACAAGGCAATTTCAAGGATTAAGGACCTTTAAAATGATTTAAAGGCAAACTCAACAAATAAAGCAAAAGTAAAGCAATAGCACACTAAACAGTTAACTAAAATGAAAAACAGATGGGAGCTTTGAGAAATATGAGCAGGAGACAAGCTGTAGTAAGGGAGGTTTACTCAAGTGCAATACTGGTTTGCTGGGCTGACACTTAGGGATATTTGGAAAATAATGGGAGGGAAAGTAGTCCCCCTGCCCTCTTTAGTAAAGGGTGCTAACCCTAACCATAATGCTGCCCAATCCCCCAACCCTAACCTTACACCTTAACTTCATTAAAACCTTCCAGTAACACTGCAACTATTCAAACAAATTAGAGGCTAGTGTTATTGGTGGGATAGTTTTAATATCAGGAGAGGAATTAGTTTTCCTCTCCTGATATTATTGTTTTTGTTTTTGTTCTCTATTGTGTATAATTTAATTTATTTTGTCAGTGTTTTACATTTGAAATTAGTGTGGTTAGGTCATATACACTAGACCTACAGGATGTACATGCCAGGAGAGACTACAAGAAGAATGCATACATCTGTATTGGTGAAGCTGTAAAGTTTTTTTCTGAAGGAAAGGATTTTTGATTCCAATATGTAGTGAAACAGATTCAGTAGAGTGACAATGCTTCAGCTTCTCTGGATGGTGTAGAAGTAGTTTGAAATCAGTCAAAATACTGTTAGTTTAAAATATGTTATTTATTTCCATCTGCTGCTTTTGATCCACTTGTGATGCAGAAGTAACAATGGTAATTTTTTTTCAGTTTAGAAGCTTAATGTTGAATGTGCAAAATTATCTAGATAAAGTATTTTTTGTTCATGTGGCTTTTGTGGTGGTTCAGAAGCTCCTTTCATTCATTTTACTTGAAAATTTCAGAAGGAGTGACTTTTGATGTGAGGGGACTGGAATAACATGATGCAATTTGCTTGAACTGGCTGTTAGGGGGTATCCTGATGAAGTCACTAGACCCGTCAGTTAGCTGAAAGAAATCTCCCAACATGTATGTCTACCACTCAACTGACCACATAATAACTAAGATTGCTAGTATATGCTGTCTTGAGAAGCTGTAAAGTGGAAAAGTAAAAAAAAAATGGTCATAAATGATGATAACATGTTATTTTGGTACAGAATAAAAGACTGAATAGAAAGTAAGTCAGCTGTAGATGGAATGGGAGTAGAAAATGTTAAATATATGATATAAATGTTTGTATGTTTCAGTGGTAAAATAAAAAAAGAAGATAATTGGAAAAGAGTTATTAGCTGATTATTGAACGTAAAGAGTACTTAGAAACATAAGAAAAGTTTGTTTACCAGACAATGCATGTATGTAGCAACTGAAACTGAAGTTACGAGGTGAGTAGGAGGATTGCTAAAATGTAAGAGACAACACAGAGAAGACTGTTTGCAACTGAATAACAAACCACTGAGAATTATTTAACATTACTGCATCCAATGATTAATCAAGAAAACAATATTTGAAAGGGATCATCAGAAGGGGAACACACTAAAGAGCTAAAGCTCGATGTTTGAGGAAGAAAAAATGTAGGATGTATACAGTTCTAAGTTGTGTGGCTTTTAGTGATAACAGAGCTGGTATATTTCTGTTAGATGCCATGATGTGGGAATGCAGAAAGGAAGAGTAAACCAGGGGAGGAAATATAAGGTAGAAAGTCAGCATTCATGCATTTTGTATTTCCAAGGGGGACATAGTCTGTCTCCATCTGAGATTCAGATGCATTCTGAATATATTAGCTTGTAAAACTGCAAAATATAGATATTTTAAATGAATGGCCAAACCACAGCATCCAAATGGCTACATGGGACTATTGATGGTACCAAACAATATGCAGACTAGTTCTCTGTAACAGTAAGAAATATTATGACAAATTTCTCAGACAGGAACCAGGAAGTCAGGATTGGTGATACCACCTCAACTAAGATACTGGTCACCAGAAGAGTACCTCAGCACTCCGTTCGCTCCTATTTGAAATCTACTTCTTGAAGGTAAAGGCCTTTGGCTGACCAAGTTTGCAGATGACTGCAAATTGGGAGCTATCATAGATTCCCCATGACACAAACGTCTTACAAGAAGGTTTACCACTGACAAATGACTGGTGCCAAAGTTACAGACTAAAACTCAATGCCAGGAAATGCATTTTATTGCCTTGTGGGAAAACTGCCACATAGGCTAATTATTCCACTCCTTACCTACTGTAGCAATGAAAAAATAAAAACAGCCATATATATAAATATAAATGTGAACACCCGAAATACACTTTAAAAATACTCACTGTTAAAACTATCTTATAAAACACACTAGTACATAGAGGCTCTCTTATTTAGTATGGGTTGCAAGGAAATGTGTTCATTAATCCCCCCGGGGGGGGGGGGTAAGACGGTTGTAACTTGAGCTGCTATCTAACTTCCTTCTCCTCTAAAACTTCAGCACTCACAGTGCCCCTAGGATTTACCTTTATATGATCCAAAATAGCAAATTTAAATTTCTGAAACCTAGGGCATACTTTTGAATGTTTAAATAGTGCATTGTTTTTGTTCTTTTTTCCTATGTGATAAAGATGTTCATAAATCCTCCTTCTTCGGTTTAGCCCACCTAAGAAGCTGGACAGGTGGAACATTTTGCTAAGTAGATCACTTTACAGGTCTGACAATTGTCATTTAAAAGTGTAATTTTTGACTGTATTCTCTTCTCTAAAGTGATATCCCTGGATTCTAGAATGTATGAACACTGGGCACAATGCCCACATTTTTTAGTCCCTAAACTTTGTTTCTTGTTCTCCACAATCCACTCATTCCTTTCAAAACCCTCCTCTTGTCGTCATCGGGACGTCTTCGTTGGACATACTGATAAAGGTTTTAATTCCAATGTGTATAGAAAGGAGACTTTCAGTAACTCTTATTTACATTTCTCAAGTTGTTGCCCATTTAAACAAAAAAAGAGCTTTGTAAAAGATCAACTCATTAGAGTGGCCAGGATGACATCCCACAAAGAAGAACTATTGGGAGGGTTACAAAAGGTAGGAGAAATGTTTCTAGCAAGGGACAACATGATCGACAAACCATGTTGCTTTGCCAGAGATGGTCTGCACCTGTCACCCTGAGATTCAGGTTACTGGCTAAAGCTCTTACCACCCCTATAGTGCCTTTTTAGGCAAGGTTCAAAGGACAAAACCACCACCATAACAGATACAAGCATGCAAAATCTGAAGATAATGCTACTCAGTGCTAGAAGTCTAAACCTCAAATTGCACTCTCTCGAGGCACTTCTAAAAATGGAGTATTTTGATATCTGTGCAGAAACTGAGACCTGGTTCAAGGCTTCAGAGAGCACCCCTGCAATACCAGGATACAACTCTTACCACACTTTTTGGCCACCAAACCAAGACCAAAACACTAAAGGTGGAGGAGTGTCCATATTCACCAAGAATATACACACCTCCAGACTAGTTGCCCAACACAATGCATCTGAAATTCTCCAGGTGCAACTAACACTAGGTAAGACTGCAATCCTAATTGTAGCTTGCTACAGATCCCCCACCATGCCCCAAGATTCTCACTACACCTTTCTAAACATACTGGAAAATAGGGTCTATATTAGAACATCGAGGTTTAAAACCTTCGAATGTTCTAATATCGAACCCTATGTAGCGAAAGCTTAAAATATCGAAGCAACAGAAACCTGAATTCTTTCGTAGGGAAAGATTTTGGTTGTCTGTTTCTGTTGCTTCGGTATTTTCAGTGCTGTGGTGGAAAGTTACGGGTCGGGCTCAGGTAAGTCTGCGATTGTGTGGATGTGAGGGTTAGGGCAGGTTAGGTGAGTTAGGGTTAGGGCGCGGGTTAGGCATGTGTGCGATTGTGCGGACATGAGGGTTAGGGCGGGTTAGGTAAGTTAGGGTTAGGGAGTGGGTGAGGTGAGTGTGTGATAGTGATGGACCTTAGGGTTAGGGTTTGGGTTAAGGTAAGTGGATAGTTAGTGGTGTGTGTATAGTTTAGTGTAGGGTTAGTTGTAAGATTTTAGGTGTATGTGTGTAGATTGCTGTTTGTTTGGTGTGCTTGTGTTGTGTGTATGTGTTTTGGAACAGCAATTTTTTCCCTAGGAAAAAAAATCGCTGTTCTAATAGTTTGAGATTGTAAGCTTTTGCTTACATAGGGTCGATTAATCACTGTTCGCTTCTTTAAGCAGTCGGTGATCTAATATAGACCCAGAAAATATTAAGATACAACCAAACATCCTAATACTGGGTAATTTCAACTACCCTGCCATTAACTGGGAAAACTACTCGGGTACCAACCCCTTTTTCCAATGGTTCTTGGAATTCATAAATTCCAGCGCCCAGGATCAACTAATCCATTGTTCCACCAGGGGCTACAATATCCTAGACCTGGTCATTACCAATATGGGAGATAGATGTTCCACACCAGTGGTCACCCCCTCATTGGTCAGGTCTGACCATAAGCTAATCACCCTTGACATCCATATCCCACCCCCAACCTACCCCTAGTAAGGAAACCTCCGTAAAAAACTTCTCCAAAGCCAACTTCATGCTACTCAAGTCAGAAGTGACAAACTTCATGACACCCATGTAGACAGGAGCTGAAAGTTTGACTGCTGAATCCTACACTAAGGCACTGTATGAGCACATCCACTCGTGCATGAATCATGCCATCCCAAATAGAATCAAGATGCTCTCCTCCAAAAAAAGGAAGCCAATCTAGTGGTCCCCTGCCATAAACAAACTATACAACACAAGGAAGAAACTGTTGTAGAAAATAGGAAAATCCCGGGATGCAAAAAACTCCCTTACCATCCTCAGTAAGAAGCTGAGATCCCTCATAAAATCCTCCAAAGATAGTTACGAAAATAAAATTACCAAAGATTCCAAAGACAACCACAAGGCATTCTATAGTTATGTCAAGAATTTAAATGGCAATGCTCAGATTTGCTATGAGCTTCAACAGAATGGCATTAAATATACTGATCCCAAGGATATTGCCAATGTCCTGGCAGATTGATTTTTGTGCCAAATTCACCCCCCCTCACCCCCTAAAGGGCCCATCTCAATACCAAAAGATTGCCAAATTCTGGTAATCATGGCCACACAGGTAGAAACCACACTCTCCAGAGCTAAGAATACAGTATCCATGGGACCAGATGACATCCCAGGCTGTGTACTACATGAACTACAAAATGAACTGGCACCTCACCTAAGTGTCATGTTTAATCATAGCCTCACCTCAGGGCTTGTGCCCACTGAGTGGCTCACAGCTACAGTTATCCCACTCCACAAGGGGGATCCACCTTGGATCCCGGGAACTACCATCCCATCAGTCTGAACAGCCTGATCTGCAAAGGCATGGAACGCATTATCGTGGAACTTATAAACAAAGACATTGGCAACCTTCAAACACTGGACCCCACCCAGTGTGGGTTCGTGAAGGGTCAATCTTGTCTCCTGAACCTGATTGACTTCTTTGAATCAGTCTCCAGAGATGTGGACGAGGGTAAGGCGGTCCACACAGCCTATCTGGACCTTGTCAAGGCCCTCAACACCATTCCCCACTCTGGAATCATAGATAAACTTACTAAGCTGGGCATAAATCCCTACATCACTCGATGGGTTGCCAACTGGCATACTGATAGAACCCAGACTGTAAAAGTAGCAGACTCCAAATCCAGCTCCACACAGGTGACAAGTGGAGTACCTCAGGATTCAGTCCTGGGACAGCTCTTGTTTGGCATCTACTTCTCTGAAGTACAGGCCAACACTAAGGGACTCTGGCTAACAAAGTTCGCAGATGACTGCAAACTGGGAGCCATTACTGTATCCCCAAATTATATGGATATTCTACAAAAGGGCCTTACAGAAACAGATGCTTGGTGCCAGAGCCATGGGCTCAAGCTTAATGCCAAGAAATGTATAGTTATTCCCTTTGGGAAAAACCATGTACCCATGAATTACCACACAGATGGCAGTACACTAAACACCGAAAGTGTGATGAGAGACTTAGGGACACAGGTGGACAGTGGTCTCACCTTCAATAACCACATCGCCACAACAGTCAGGAAATCCTTCTATGTGGCACACCTCATCACTAAGGGCTTTTCATTCAGAAAAAAGGAGGTCATTGTCCCACTGTACTCATTCCTCATTAGACCCATTATAAAATACAATTCCCCATTTAGTATGTACCTCACAAGACATCTGCAACAGCTGGAAAGGCTGCAGAAATACCTTACTAAAAGAATCACAGGCCTAAAGCAGATGCCCTATGCTGACCATCTAAAACAACTCCAACTAAACTCTGTGGCATATCGTCTACTCAGAGGAGATCTCTGCTTAACATACAAGGCCATGTCAAACCCTGAGCTGTTGGACATGCTCCTCTTAAATCCCAATCCCTCAGAGCCACACACTCCAGGGATCTAAACCTTGTCATCACAATGAAAAAAACATGCTGGAGGGATAGATTCCTGACCCAGAGGCTCCCGATACTCTGAAATAGACTGCCCATACATGTCCAGCAGAGCGCCTCCTTGGCCCTCTTCAAAAGGAACCTTGACGATTGGATGGGAGATAGGAAATTCACCCCGGGGATCACGTCATTCGCCCTGCTAGACAGGGGTCCAAGGAAGTAAATATTGTGGGAAGAAATATCCAGAGAATTGTTATGGCTAAGCTTGTATAGGCCCTAAGGCCAATAGCCTAGTACCAACCTATGAACCTATGAACCTATGAAGAGGTTACCCCACTAAACGTATTCAAAATTTGGTTAACTATGTGTATAATTTATTTAATTATTTATTTATTTCCAGTTTGATTACCGGGGAAGTCCACTGGGCCAAGAAGGAGGGAAAAAGTCAGCAGAAATTTATCAGTGAGGCAGAAAACAGTTCTGAGGTGAGAAAGTACAGGATAGGTACAATGTAAGCAAAATTTAATGATGAGAGGATTATTCGGTGCAAGAAACTGAAGCAGGGCATTGGAACAAAAATATCTGAATTTACAGGGTTTAAACAGGGCAGAGCTGGGTTAAGAGGAAGAGTTGCAGTATTGTAAATGTATACTAACTGCAGACTGGCAGACAGTGTCACCTAGTGGCTAAAATAGGTAAGTACAAGGATAGACCAAGGGCACAGGGGAGAATCAATGGGTAACAGGTATCAACCCCTTTTAGGTGTGGGTCTGACTGGGAACATCGATGTTATAAGTAACAACAATAGAAATTATGAGAGGTTTTATTGTTGAATATGCGACTCGATCTGAGGACATCAAATCTATAGTGAGAAAGAACTGGAATATTTTAAAAATAAATCCAGATTTATACCAATTTTTAGGGCCAGAACCGTGCTTTATTTTTATTATTTTTCTGTTTTAGTTTTGAATGGTTGGCACGCTTCTGCTGGTGTCAACGTATAAATCATGCTAATAATTATTGAAGTAAAATATATATATAAATGAAGAAGTCCTAGTTTTTAAAGAACGAAAGCACTTAATCTGTTCATTTGTTTATTATAAAGTCTTCCGAGTCTGTGATTTACCTGGAGCATTTTTTATTATTTTTCTGTTTTAGTTTTGAATGGTTGGAACTTTTCAGCTGGTGTCAAAGTATAAATCATGCTAATAATTACTGAAGTAAAATATTTATTATTTTATTTATTTATTTATTTTATTTATTTATTTAACAGTTGTTAAGCGGGAAAGTCCGACTTGGAACAAAGCTAATTTTCAGCAGAGGCCTGGGGAGAAACACTCCAGATGCATGTCCCATATATATTTATATATAGGACAGAAACCCAGGAATTGCTTTTACTTTGTATGCTTTCTAAATGTGAACAAAAACAAATTATGCCACTAATGCGAGTTGCCCAAGATACATGACAGCCTTCTGTAGATTTACTGATCTGATTATATGAAGCTCTATATCATCTGTTGTATTACTTTTGTATGCTGCAAATTCTAATTCTGTTACTGAATAGTACAACTAGGCAAACATCAAATGCAGCAATAATCTATTTTTCCTCACCAAATAACACAAATAAAATGAGTAATTAATGTAATATTAAAGCTAAATGAATTAGAAGTGCTTAAAACAGCAATAGCACCTTTTTTAGAAATAATATTTTTCAGGCAGCAATTCTGAAGCTACCTCTGTTACCACAATAGGAGATGACATAGTAATACACTTTTCCCATTCAATGGGAAAAATATAAAATCTATTTTGTGCATGCCAGCATTTTTGTAAATTGAAGAGGCAGGTTTGTGTCTTTAAACAATTATAAAAGACTGACCTGTTCAACCAGATTCTTTGCCAGTCACAACTAGTGGAGGCTGGTGACTTTAAATCAAAGGGGGCTGCAGGAGACAGCAGAATGAGGTGAGGCCAACTAGAAAGGGGTGGGACCAAATAGAAAGGTAACCAGATAAAAAAAACTACAGCAAACTGTGACCGATACTAATATATCAGTAAAATATTAAAAACCGAGCAACAGACCCAAGCAGCTAATAAATCAACAACATCTGAACAAGCCAATAACATTGGTGGAAGTTCGACTATCCTCAACCAACAGAATCCCGCTCAGAGCTTACAAAAGGGAGAACAGCTTGGAATGCAAGCGGTTCATCTATTAGAAAGCGGCAAACAGAAAAATTTGCCAGGAAACAAGCGGAAGGAGGATTTTTCCAAGCTCTTCACAATGGTGATGGCCAGATTATCGGAGAAGATAGAGAAGAAGCCCCGAGCAACTTCTCAAGTGAGAAGGGGACAGCATGCACAATCTTAGAAATGGAAGAACGAGTGTCCGCTGGGCCAGAACAAGCAGGGACAATCAAAATAGGTACTGCCTTGGGAAATATTGTGAACTTATCTGGTTGTTCTTTAACACCGGATGATGTAAATGTTTTGGCAAAACGTCTGCAGTTTATACCAAGTGGGGGTAACAGTATATCTGAAGCATTGATTGATTCACAACTTTTTGCTACGAATTTAAATTTAAAACTGTTATTCAAACATGGTGATGCAGAATATGTTAAAACATGCAAAAGAACAAGCACATTTATTCCTTACAGTATACTTATTGTTACAGCATACTAAGATTTATGTGAAAGAGAGATCAGGGAAGTATATAATAATAGACCACAGATGTTTTTTAATTTATCCAAAAATGAACAAGCAGCAAAAGGTTAGAATCTGAGCAGAATTTAATTATTAAACAAGCCGATAAGGGAGGGGTGATAGTTCTGTTTAATAGAGATGAATATATGAAATGTATGCAAAATTTTTTGAATGATGATAACTGAAATCAATGCTAGAAAATGTTTTATGTGAAAAATATGTTTCTAATATAAATATAGCTATAAAATGCAATTGCAGAATGAGATTACTTTGGAATTGTTTAATTTCTTTACTGTGCCTTGTCATATAATACCTTTTATTTATGGGCTCCCTAAATTATATAAGTCTCTATCCAATGCCCCCCCCCCCCATGAGACCTATAGTCTCAGGGAGGGTTTGGATAACAAATCCACTTTCTATATACGTACAAAGCACTCTCAATAAATATTTACATATCTGCAAGCGCTACATTAAAGACTCGGCTGATTTTTTTAGTGCAACTAGCCATTTGGTACAAGGAATATCAAAGTACGGATTTCTTGTTTGTATGTTTGGACATTAACTCACTTTTCATAGTGATTCCTAACTTATATGGTATAGAAGCAATATGTGAGTTCTTAAATAAGGAGACCAATATGCTGCATAATAAAATAGAAAATATCTGCCATATTACTGAAATTGTCCTGAATAATAATATTTTTTTGTTTAATGAAAAACCATACTTACAAGTTTCAGGGGTGGCCATGGGTACGCCCATGGCCAATACTTATGCCAATTTGGTACTGAGCCATTGGGAAAGTAAGTACATCTGTAATGATGTAGGGTTTGCTAACCCAAGTGTACTTTTATATAAATGCTTTCTAGATGATTGTTTTTTACTTTGGAAAGGGGATTAAATGGATCTAAGAGACTATGTAAATTACTTAAATAGTTGTATGGATTTCTTACATTTTACAATGGAATATTCTCTGAACAAGATTACGTATTTGGATATAAAATTAGAGAAAAAAGATGGTAATATCAAAACAAGTGTGCATAAAAAGGATGTCCATGCTAATAGATACACATATAGAACTAGCATGCATGCCCTCCATGTCTTCAAAGGAATAGTGAAGAGTCAACTTTGCAGGGTTAGCAGGTTGAATACTGATGATGAAACCAGTAGGTTCCAAATGGGTGAAATGGTCCTAGAATTCATGGAGAGGGAATATACATTAAGCATGGTCCAAAAAATAATGGAGGAAGTAATAAAGGAGAGAGATCATAGAACAGCATCTTTTTTTAGACTAACTGATGAACAAGTAAGAACTTCCTTAGAAACTAATGAATGCACACGTCCAAAATTAAGATATGTACTCTCATATAATAATAGGACTCAGGACATAGAAAAAGTTATTAGAAAGTATTGGAATATCCTATTAACACTACCAGAAATGAAAGCGGTAGTGGATGAATTCCCTAGATTTGCTTATAGAAATGAAAGAAATCTTAAGAGTAGATTATGTTACAAGGAATTGTCAGTGAATAAACAGAAGAAAAATCCCTTGTCTTGGTTGTAGTTGTTGTAAAGACATAATAAATGAGCCTGTTTTTATACACCCTATTACTAATAGAAAATATGTGTTTGACGAATTGGCTTATTGTTTTACAACACATATAGTTTATCTGGCAACCTGTGTAGTTTGTTTGGCATTTTATGTAGGGAAATGTTCAGGAACATTGAAAGAACATATCATAGAACATAAATCTGCAATTAGGAGAAATACAGACGAATGCTTTAGTAAAGCATGTTATAGATAAGAATAATTTACATAGGTTTAAGTTTAAGGTGATTAAAGTACTACATAAGAATATAAGAGGGATATAAACAATAATCTGGAAAATGTTGAATTAAAATGGATCTTAGAGCTGAATGTGGAAAAACTTCCTGGTCTAAATGGGGCAGTAAGCCTGAAACCAGTGTTACATATGAAGTTACATTAATTAATTAATTAATTAATTAATTAATTAATTAATTGTTTTATTGTATTCTATCTGTAATTGGTTGACTGTGTTATGTGTTTTATATTTAAAACTTCTTTTAAAATGCAACTGTGTACACTGATGAAGGGGAAACCCGAAAGCTTTGCACTGTTTTGTTTGTTTTATTAAATTAGTGAAACATATCTGTTGCTCATTTTTTATTTTACCAAACAGAAAGGGGCAGAGCTATGTTACAGTGGGATTAACACTGACCATGCTTACCAATTTACCTAAAATAAGTACTCAGTCTCTATTGCACATGCTGAAGTCTCCTAACCAATACTAGACTAAAGAGTTAATGAGGTGTTTTGGTTTCTGCCATAACACTTCTAAACAGAAAAAAGTGGTTGGTCTTGACTGCATGAAACTATTATGACTACATATGATGTAGTAAACATACAGTGTACTGTATGAAGTAATCTGCATTACACCAAAGCTACTGTGCCAAACATTTCATCCACAAACTGCCTTCATATCGAGTGCCGACCTAAAGTATCTGCTTTGATCCTGCCAGGATTAAAACAAAAATAGAGATGACTGTATTCATTTACTCTGCTGCACAGAAACAGTAGTCACAGGCTTTGCATGACAGCTGACTTTACCCAAATACACATTAATCTTGCAAAGCCACAATTACAAAAGTAAACAGCAAGGCCAGTCAACTCATTTCATTCACAAACACCCCTCCATTACCTAACTAAAGTAGCTGATTTTACCTGTCAGGATAAAAGTAGAAATAACAGTAACAGTTGGGTTGCATACTTGCATTACTTTCATTTTGTTGACAAAAACATTAGTCACAGCTTGTGTGTGCCAGTCAAGTACCATTTCATTTTATTCATTTATTTTACTTGTGTTTACCCCAGTTTTTGCAACCGGATTTAGTCAAAAAACCCTTTTCAGCATATTAGAAACATTTTTAAACAAACATTCAGTATATACATGAACAGATATGAAATAACACACATTAAGAATTACTTTTAAATTTACTAATTATTTTACATTCATCTTAAAGTACAGACAGAAAAGTATTACACTTTTGCAAAGCTAGAATTACAACAACTGTAAACAGCAGGACCATTTGTTTCATTCACACATAGCCCCAATCTCCATTGCCTACCCCACCCATAGTATATGATGTGATCTTGCAATGTTAAAAACAAAAACAACAAAAAAAGACAACACTGGTGTCACTCATCAGGTCAGGAAGAAACAGGCGAACATTGTGGGTTCTTTAGTATATACAAACACATAGTAAATGAAGTTAAGTAACTTTAACTCATAAACAAACTAGCTATCATGCACATAGATGTCAACACTCTGGCTGCACCTTCAAAATGGCACTGAAGATAACACATGCTTGGAATTTATATGCACACACAGACTTAGAAAAGCTTCTTAAAGGTACAGCACACCTGTTATTCTACATCCTCCCTCTTTGAAAAATGAGTCAGTCATTGTCACTGGAATTAATAAATATGCAATTTACATAGGAATAATTTTCATCATGCAATATACAAAGCTAGGCACATATATACAACTATGTCCAAGTTGCTGTGCATTTCACACTGGGCTTTGAGATGCAACCATATCGTGTGACATAAAATTTGGGATCTGGTTTAGCAACTAGAATTGTCTCTGCTGACTTTTCAGTCATAGGAACCTTGGGATCATCTGCCAGAACAGTATCAGGAGTCAAGACACATTCTGGAACAGGAATATCATCTGGATTGCTCTGAGAGTTAGAGTCTTTGTCATAGGAGCAATGCTGTGATGTCAATTCTGCTACAGGAAGAAGATGTCTGTGACTTGTCCTGTACTCCACACCCTCAGTTTTAACAAAATAGGATTTCAGCTCTGCACATATACTCGTTACTTGACCAATCCAGTCAAAACCTTTCACTGTTTGCATCCTCACTGTCCTTCTTTCAATGAATGAAAAAATCTGCTCTTTTTGTCATAGTTGGATTTTTGAAAAGAACGCTTTTTGAATAACTGGGCTCTAATGGCTTTGTTGTTTTTAGCTTTAAGCCTCAATAAACTAGAACTGATAGGCAATATTGTTCTAGTTTGCCTGGATAGAAGTCTTTGAGCAGGTGAGCCAATATATCGTCACGGGGTATGTTTTTGAGATTGAGTAAATTCAAAAAAAATCTGTATTATTATGCTTTGATTTCTCAAGTAGTTGCTTTGCACTCTGTACTGCATGTTCAGCAAGTCCATTTGATTGCGGATAATCTGGGCTACTAGTAACATATAGGCAGTCCCATTCTCTTGCAAATCTCTGAAACAATTGATTAGTAAATGTGGTACCATTGTGGGAAAGTAATTTCTGTGGACTGCCATGAACTGAGAAATGGCATTTCAACTTACTAATTACTGTAGTAGAAGTTAGATTAGGTAGTAGATCGATCTCAAACCAATTCGAATAAGAGTCTACCAGTACTAAGTAATGTTGATTGTTCCACTCTAATATGTCAGTAGCTACTATTGACCAAGGTAGTTCAGGGATTTAACTTAACTGAAGTGGTTCTTTTTGCAAATGTGGTTTAGTACTGTTACATACTGAACAGGAAGAAGGTACTCTGTCAATGTCTTTCACCAGAGAAGTCCAAAACACAAGTCCTCTTGCCCTTCTCTTAGTAAATTTGGAAACTGGGTGACCACGATGCAAAATCTGGATATATTCTTGTTGTAAGGAAGCAGGAACAACAACTTTAGGACCTTTGAAAATAATACCATCTTCCATCAACAACTCATCTCTGTAAGGAAAGTAAGGTTGCACATTGGGTGGTACACTAGATTGCTTTGACAGCCATCCAACACTGATGTAGTGACTGAGCTTTTGCAAAACTGGATCAGTCATTGTATGATCTCATAGCTCATCAAGTCTTGTAAAAGAAAAATATGCACTTCCATGACATCAAAGTCAAAATTCTCTGTGTCAAGCTGTTCCATTGTATTTCTGGGCAATCTGGATAAGATATCAGCCAGCTAAAGAAGTTTTACTTTTGTATAAACCATTTTGAAGTTGTACTTTTGCAATTTAAGCATCATTCTTTGTAATCTCGCTGGAGCTGAATGTATAGGCCTCTTTAAAATAGTAACCAAAGGTTGATGATCAGTTTCAATCTGGATATCTCAACCATAGATACAATCATGAAACTTGGAACATGCAAACACTATTGCCAAAAGTTCCTTTTCAATTTGAGTATACTGCATCTCGGTCTAGGCAAGTGTTCTTGATGCAAAGGCTACTGGCCTGCCCTCTTGAAGAATAATTGCACCTAAACCAAATTTTGAAGCATCACAGGAAAGACATCATAGTACTTCAGTGTTGGTGGTGTAGCTTTATTTTGCTTAAGAACTTCAAATGCTTTCTGGTGCTGTTGAAAAAGTATCTGCAGACATAACATTACACTTTGAACCAGTGTCTACTTTGAGCTCAGTGGATTTACCATTGATCTGAACAGTATAAAACACTTCATTTCTTTCCAATAAATCTACTGCATCAATTTTTCCACCAATCACTGACACACCATCTACATAGAAATCTGTCTGTTGCAGGTTTACCTGATCAACTTGCTTTTTTGAGTGACCCTTCTTTGTAACTGTGTTAGGTCTACTTGATTTACAAAATCTCTGAAAACGGTTCCACTTCTTACATTTATGGCATTGCTAACCAAATGTCAGGCAATTTTCTTTCTTCTGGACTCATGGTTGGCGCAACAATTGTGACAGTTAACAATAAAGCTTGATTTGAGTTTTACTGATTCACTCTTATACTGTACTGAGTAGCGTCTGTTCTGCACTGGATAACCCTGGTTCTGCACTGAGCATGCTCCTGTAACTGAACTCGTCTTGGAATTTGCTAGAAGACTATGGATTTTACCTTGGAGTCCCACAGTGGCTGCTGCTGCCATGTGATTAGGTCTGCTTCTGCCTGTCACATGTTGCATGCTTTCTACATTAGCTCTGGAACCTGTCAAAACCATCATTATCAAGCATACTTGTGTGCCTCTCTGTAGCTTCATGGATCTGACAAATCTCATTGACTTTGCTCAACATCACGTCACTGTCACAAAGCAAAATCTTTCTCACAGCAGCATTATGAATACCACACATGAGTCTGTCCTTTATTAACTCATCTTTTAAATCACCAAACTGACATGTTTTAGTTTTGTTTCTTAGGTCAGTAATGTAAGCTGCAAAAGTTTCCCCTTGCTTCTGATCTCTCATGTAAAACAAATGCCTCCCTAATGGGGGTTACACATTTCAATGAATTTATGCCTCAAACACTCAGGATCTTTTCTTGATTTAGTCTGCACAACAATATGATGAGTTTATCATTCACCTTCATATACTGCTGGTACATATACAAATGAACGCTCCCTTTCAATGGCCTCTGACTCTGCTAGGTTTAGTAAAATGAATGCCCTGGTGTGTGCATCTTTATCAGAATAAGCTGCTTGTATAAATATATAATACTCTTGCTCAAATATTCTCCAATTCTCTGCAATATTCTGATCAAATACAACTGGTTGTGGCATGCGAAATCCATCTGTCACATTAACATATTTTAGTGAAGGCTTTTGAAAATGTACACAAACATATACACTTATAAACACACATACACATGCCTGCAATTTATGCCAGTACTTGCAATGGCACGATAAGCCTCTGTATAACTGAACTTTATGAAATAAATCTCCCAAGCATTGTAATACACTGAAATCACTTTACTGTAAAAGCCAGTTATCTTGAAATTATGTTACTGTATGAGCCATTTATCTTGAAATTATTTGACTATAAGAGTCATTTGTCATCATTTTAAGAAAACCTTTTGAATAACTGCATAATGCAAATAAAGTGGGCAATAGAAGCTGAGGGCTAGAAACATTTAGAAGCAACTGTACTGCAAATAAACTATTTCAGAGTAATTACAATTTGCGAATAGAACTGTTTCAAAGTAATTACATTGTGAATGAACTGGGCAGAAGAAGCTCAGAGTGAGAAACACCTTGAAATAACTGCACTTTGCAAATAACAGTACACAGCACACTGAAATTTCCCAAAATGGCTGATCTTTGCCAAATAACTCTGTACAGTGCAAGAAACACTCTGTAATGGCAGCACTCTGCAAATAGACACACCCATGCACAAGAAACTTTATTGAAATGGCTATATTTGATTGCACTTCATGAAATAGTTGTACTTTGCACACAACAAACGCTTCAGAATAAATACACAGTAATAAACACACACTGTAGGCAATTTTACACACTTTGAGATACTTCGAATAACTCTAGTTATGCCATTCAAGGTTTCAATCAATGTGAACTAGTAATTTATGCCAAAAGAAAGCAATTTGCCAAAAGACATGCAGTCTCCATGCTTTAATTATGCTCAATGTCCCCTTTCTGCCCCTTCTGTTATATTTGTTTTGCTCATTTAATCTCTTAACGTGCCCTTTATGCCCTTTCATTATATCTGTTTTGCTCATTTAATCTCTTTTCATACCCATTATACTTTCTTGTGTTCATTTTAACTCTAGACATGCTTGTTTTACTTTAAACATGCTCGTTTTATCAAATAACCTCATTTCAAATATTTTGTTTGATTAATGAGCTTTTTCATGCTTCTCTTTGGTTTAATAAACATTTCTGTGCTATTTGTTTGCTTAGTAATATGTTTTTGTGCCCTTGTAATGCTTTGTTTTATCTCTTTTAATAAATAAATCTTTTTTGTATATTCTCTTTACCTTTAGCTTGCTTCTGACCCTTTTTGCTCTCAGTTCACTTAGTTTGCCTTCATCGTTACCTCTGCCTCTCTTGGCTCTGAAGAGTAGTCTTCAGAATCCCAGTTCTGATACCATGTCACTTGCCAGGTCAGGAAGAAACAGGCAAACATTGTGGGTTCTTGTTCAAGCAGCTTTTTTACATACAAACATATTGTAAATGAAGTAACTTTAACTTATAAACAAACTAGCTATCATGTGCATAGATTTTAACACTGGCTGCACCTTCAAAATGGCATTGAAGATAACATGTGCTTGGAATTTATATGCACACACAAACTTACAAAAGCTTCTTAAAGGTATAGCACACCTGTTATTCTACAACTGCCATTTTTTTTCACATAAAAATACTCAGTTCAGAGCTTGTGGTTGATCTTACTTCATTTAAATGCACATTACTCTTGCAAAGAAAGCCAGAACTGCAGTCATTCCATTTGTACATAACAACATGATCTTACTTCAGTTCACCCATACACACTTCACTCATGCAAGAGTAGAGTTTGTTTGAACAACAAAACATTGACAAACCATCCTAATTTATCTGGACTATCCCTGCAAAAAGATATTAAATTAAAAAAAAACACGTCATCCAGAAATGGCCCCACAGAGCACACTGCATACCTAGTATTTCTTTTACTCCTGCCCGGATATTATATTTAAAAGAAAGAAAGAAACAAAGTCATCAACTGACCCCAAAACACATAGACCACTAGCATCTGATTGACTCTGCCAGTGTATGTGAAAAAAAGAAAATCATCAACAGTCCCCAAAACACATTGCCTCCCTAGTATCTAGTTAACTATACCAGAATATTATATTACAAAAAATAAAAAACAGAAAGTCATCAACAGCTCCCAAAACACATACACCATCTACTAGTATCTGGTTGACCATGTCAGGATATTGTTAAAAAAATCACAAATAACCCCCAAAACAGCCAGCTCACTGCAGATTTGGCCTTCTACTGCTATTTGGTTGATCCTGCCAGACTCTAGGCCCAGGATGTCAGAAAGAAAATGTATACTCCTCTGCACTATTTAAAAAGTATCTGGTCAACCCTGAAGTTGGAAGTGAAGAGGAGCAAATCATCTAGAAAATTATCTGGTCAACCCTGCCAGGAAAAAGAAATAAATGCAGAAAGCATCTGGTTGACCCTGCCAGAAAAAAAAATGCAAAAAGTATCTGGTTAGCCCTGCCAAAAAAAAAAATGCAGAACTTAATTAATGTTTTTTTTTTCAAAAATCCTTCCTTGCCAAGGAATCCTTTGGCTTCTCTTACCTAACAGTAATCCGATTGATGGACAAACAAATTTCAGTAATCTACAAAAGTTTTTTTATTTCTCCTGCTCTGAGTCATCCAATCTCTCTTGCTCTCTCCTTCACAAATTAGCTGTATTAAAGCATGGGAAGAGAATGTGAGAGGAACAGGACTAATCAACAGCCATGTCACCTATTCAGATCACATGACATGGGTGCTGACTTAACAGTCCAGTCAGGTTCTAATTTACTGCAGTTAAAACCGCAATGACTTCTGGGCATCTTCATTCATGTCTGCAGTCTTCCCAATCTGGACTGTTTTAAAAACAGTCCATTGACAAGAAAAATATTTTTTTCTCTCTTTTTTATGAAATTGGAAGTCGCGCAAGCATGTGTGCATCTCCAAGTTTAGCGAAACATCGCATTTTCAGCTTTACACACTAATCTGCCGTCTAAACTGCTAGCAGTGTGTAAAAATCAGTATTTAAACTTTTTTATGGCAAAATTGTGGGGTGGGCTACAACTCAGCATTCTGATACCACAAGCCTCCCCTGTCACAACTAATAAACTGTGCTGATTGACCCAACTGTAGTACTTTGCTTACTTATTGATTTAACTGCTTGTCTTTTCTTCCTTACAGATTCAGTACTATTTCAGTTCTGGTGCCAAAACCCATGAGGAAGCAAAATGGAGAGTGCAGCAGGAAGATAAAGGAGTGGTGAGGATGGAAAAAAGAAGTTAGATTCCCAGAGGGACTCGTCACAGTGATAGGAGGTGAAAGAAATGAGTGAATTCCCATCTGAGTTGATTTGGCAGGGACTTCCACATTGATGACAGGGTTAGATCTGACCTTTTTTTGTTTATTAAAGTAGAGCACTAAAGTTTTGTTCTTCTTTAGCAAACCGTGATTTATAACTGATATAATTGATGGATGTGCATGTTACAAGAGTTTAAATGTGGGAAAGCAATATACTGCAGTTGTTAGAATCAGAAGTAAGTCCTGAAACTTGAGTAATAAAACAATAGCATGTCTATTAAATTAAGACATTAAGCCAGAGGAAAATGAAAAATAGGTAGTTAATGTACACTAAATGTATTTTTGGGGAAACTGTTTCAAGAAGAGTCTAAGAATTGTTTTGAATCTTCCGCAGGTAAATATAGCAGTTAACAAAAAGGTGACTCAAAATTCTTACTAGATGTTACACGTGAATGGGTGAGTCAAGAACAACATAAGGATACAGAGGCCTTGTCAAAAAGATGCTCTCACCTGCAAAATAATGTAGAATAATCAGGCAAGTAAAGTAAGTGGCAAAAGAAATAAAAACCTTATTAAATGAAATTACAAAAAGAAACTATAATATAAATAAATATGTAACCAAAAAGAACAGTTGGAAGTGAAGAGGAGCAAATCATCTAGAAAAATAAAGTGGAGTTTATGAATCATGAAATAAGAGCACTAAAACAGCTCTACAGGAAGTCGTTAGACTAGGACCACAACTGTGTGAGAAAGTTGAGGATGATGGGAAAATGCTAGGAAAACTCTCCTAGAAGGAATAAAAGGAGCATTGCATATAGCTTTTGTATGGGGATATCAGCAACTAGAGCCAGACTGGGACAAATTTGCAGAAATTCACCTTGAATCCAATTCTAAGTGTAAAGAATATAGCTGCCCTCCAATATCCAGCTACATTCTGTCAGTGACTACTACTGCCCAGTATAAGAAGAAAGTGCTGATGTGAAAACAATGTGCCCTGTTACACAAAAATTAGATAATGGTTCTACTTACAGGTCACTAACTCCTCAAGAATTACAAGCAGCATTAACAAACTTGGATGGAAAATGGGACCCTAATAAGGAACCAAGGACTGAGAGGACAGAAAACCTTAACAAGGCCAGAGAATATTTTGATGGTACAGAGAAGACTTATGTTTTAACTATTGCTATGATGCTAGTAGGGCAAAAGATTATCAGAAAGATTTGGGTAGGTACAAATGGAATGAAATTCAACAATTTATACAAGATATGTCACCTAATCATAAGCTAAAAGCAGAGATACAAACAGTATATGTTAATGACGGGGGAGTAAACCCAACACAAAAAGAAAACAACACATTAAAAAGGAAAAATTTAAGGAGTTTGCAATAACTGTAACAATAATGGAAACATGCCTAAAAAATTTGAGGTAAAAGGTTGGGGTCCAGGTGGACAGAGACCTAATTAAAAGAAGGGAAGAAAAAGAAAAAAATGAAAAAAAAAAGATAAACAGAACAAAAATAAAAAAATACAGGAAAAAGAAAGGAAACTCAGTACCAAGGATTAAAATTAAAAGCAAGTTTTGATATTTGTTAAATCATTGAACATGTGTTTAAATAATAACTACGCATTTGTGTAACACAGAATTGATAAAGGGACAGGTAAATAAATAATTAGTCATTTTTGAAGTTTTGTGCAAGTATAATGTAAAGGATCCAGGACAATAAAACTTGATTGAGTTACTGAAAACATGTAATCATAACTGGCTCAACTGATGTTACTAAGATTTTTTTTGCTAAACATAGGAATGACTATGGACAAGTCCCTAGCGTTATTCTCAAAGTAATAGGTGATTCTAAAAAGCCCACAAAACAATATGTGATCAAGAAAGAGGTATAGCAGGCAACATTAAACATGGTAAAAGCTTCAGATGCTCAAGGTGTTGTGAGAAAAAACAGTTCATCACCTAACAGTCCTTACTGGCCTCTACAAAAGCCAGATGGAAGTTAGTACCTTACAAGTAATTACAGAGAACTTATAAGGTAGTGCCTTGAGCCCTTCCACTAGTAGGTAGCATGCCTGACCTCATTGTTCAAATTCAGGAAAAGATAAACATTTTCTCCACATTGGATGTGAGTAATGGTTTCTGGAGCATTCCTCTGGATGAAGACACACAGCAGAAATTTGCTTTTACTGTAGAAGTTCAACAGTATACTTGGACAATAATGCCTCAGGGCTTTCATAATGCTCCAACATTTTTTAATAAATAATGCAGGAGGTACTAAAACCACTAAAATGTAGCTCTTCTATCATTCAATACGTAGATGACATTCTTGCAGGTACAGAGAATGAGCAGTGGTACTTGAATGCCCTGCAAGAAATCTTCCAGGCAATATGACAAGCAGGTTTAAAACTGAATCCTAAAAGCAGTCAGTTCACAAAGACTTCTGTCACTTTTGGGAGTGACAGTGTCAGCAGGACAGAGAAATATTAGTGAGGACAAAAAGCAACTGATTAAACAGTTACTTCTTCTAGTCACTGTCACAGGGTTAAGGAAAGCCCTAGGAATCACTGGATTCTCAAGGGAGTAAATACCAGACAAGACAAGTAAAACAAAGTCCCTGACTAATATGGTTCTGAAAAACAAAAAGGGGGATAAGCATCTCAGCTGAAATGACAAAATGCTGTCAGTCTTCTCTAAGAACAAGGAAGAGCTTATTTTTGCACCTGCCTTGGGTATTCCAGAAAGAGAAAAAGAGTTAATCATACAGTTTAAGGCTCTTGGGCTACAAAAAAGGGATCCTGGCATCAGGTCCTGGGTTATTACTGTCAAGCCCTTAACCCAGTTGATGCAGGAATGAGGGAATTTGAGAAGCAAGGTGTTATAGCAGAAGTTTCCAGTGATGTGACACTGCACATGATTCAGTGCTCCCCAATTGTACTTCAGAGTAAACATACACAGTTAAATACATGCTAGAAGACAAAGTAAAAGGCATGAACAATGCGTGACTTGGTAAAATGACTGCACATTCTGTAAACCAGGCAGCAGCAATGGAAATATTGCTCCTTAAGATGTAGAAGACCTCAGCCCTAGTGGTTAACATTGGAAGACATTGACCCTAAGTGGTTTCCAAATGACTAATAGGGGGATGTCTTTTCTATACTATCTAAGGGAACCTCATGAGTTTCTTTACCTGAAAAAAGAAGTGGAACTATGGTTGAGAGTAAAAAAGTACAAACTGATACATAGATAGAGCCAGATAATGAATCCCTGACTGGGAATGCTTTGTAACATGATAGGCAATTTACAACCCAAAAACAAAGGAGCAAAAAAAAAAAAGAAGGGGAGGGAAACCTCCCAAGGGAATGTTCAATAAATAGCCAAACTAGAAAGTTCTTTGACTCACAGACCTGTACACATATGTCTCATTAACACTTATGTAGTGTTAAATGTTACACATTTTACACTCTACACACTTCCTTGCATTCCAGAGCACTTTCTGAAAAATCAACTTAGAAAGCATAATATAATCAAGGCTTCTGTAGTGCAGGACATCACAGATTAACACTCTTAGTGTCATTTTATCAAGATCTCTTTAGCCTTTCCAATACTGTCTATTATTAGCTCAGTTGGTATGTCCCTTAGTTAATAAAGTCAGACTCAAGAAAGTCTGGATACCATGAGGAGCTTTGGGAGTTAACTAGCATTATACAAAAAACACACTATAGGCTTGAATGAGATATACAGACAGTAAGAATGTAATTTAAATCCTAATCTCATCCCGTCTCATCTGGGCAAGAGGACTATTTACAGCTGATCGTAAACCAATCAGCCATCAGGAAGTGTTAAAAGAAATATGGAGCCTGATAAAAGAAGATAATCCTTCTACAGTGAGCATAAACAAGATTGAAGCACATACCAAAGATAGAATGCAAAATGCATAGCCAGGTCAACCAAAAGTAGATGAAGTAGCAAAAAAAAAAGGGGGGGGGGTCTTAGTGTAAAACAAACATATCCAATACAGAATGTTCCACAGTACTGGACATGGAAAGTAAGTATCACGGAAGAAAGGCAAACAAGAGAAATGGTGCAGAATATTTTGAGTAAGTGCCAAATATAAATGGACTTATCTATAAATCTTTGGCCTTTACACTGTATAGCTTACTTTTGTAGACACTAGTGCATAGAGTATGAGTGTAATGTGGAAGACAAGGTGGGGAAGTAAAAGCAATGCAGTATGATGAGATCATCACAGCACCTAGTGTGTATGTGCATGTATGTATGCTTATATATATATATATATATATATATATATATATATATATATATATATATATATATGTGTGTGTGTGTGTGTGTATATATATATATATACTAACAGCTTTAGGGACAGATGAAATGAGACCATTATGGGTTTCAGAATTCAAAGTACTCACATGACCTTAAGTACAAAAACATACAAAGATAACCAACAGTTAGAAATCTTAGTAAAAATTCTGACAGAAACAAATATTATTAAGAAAGACAAAATTGAGGAATTTAAGGTCATGTAAGAGGATGACTGGACATGGGTAATGTTTCCAAAACTTTGGTCAGTATTAGGAGAATTCTAAAAAAGGATCCTCTGCATAGAGTAAAAACAAGTAAGCCTGAAAAAGGAAAATATTACTTACCTGCTATCATAGTTTCCTAGGACATGCAGGAAGGGAAAATTTACAACAAATTCATTCCAAATTTAAATGCAAGGATGGCATAGTTGTACAATGCACAATATATAAAAGCATAATAGGGGGACGTCTACATAAAAAGGGGAAGATGTCAACCCAGTAGTTGTGAAAGAGTCATTTCAGCATGGGGTGCACCTCTGGAGATAGACAGTGATCAAGAAACCTATTTCCCCAGAAAGGTAACAAAACAAATGTGTTAAACTCAAAGCTCTAGGCAAATTGAAAGGGCTAATAAAACCTTAATGAAAATATTAAAAAGAGATAGGAAACAAAGATAGCTAGTAGGAGAAGCAGAGAGAGGAAGGAAGGGACAAAGAGGACGTTTGATTCCTGAGGGTCCCTCCTAAGAGACTGGAAGTGAAAGACACTGTGCATATTCCACCTGAGTAGACTGACTTCTTTCACATTGCCAATAGGCTAAGGCCTTACATTTCTCATGCTTACTTAAGTATTCCTAAGATGACTCCAGCACTAGAGATTGGCATTGGAAGAAATCATACCCAAAGGGGCTTCCCAATGGCTGACAGGGTGAGGTCTTTCTTACAGTATTAAGAATTTCTTTCTAAACCTGTGAATAGAAACAAAACTAAATTCCACTACCAGAAGAAGAGAGAGGAAAGGAGGAGGATGAAAAAGAAGTTCAATTCCCAAGGGGAGTCATTCTGGGAAATTAATTGTGGAAGACTGGATGGAGCCTCATACAAGTAGATTGACTTGGCGAGGACTTCCAAACTTTGACAGTGTAAGGTCTTGTCTTTCTCTTACTTGGTAGTAAAGCATTAAGAACCTGTTCCCTTTTAATAAAGAACTTTAAAATTGTGGGACTAACTTCAAGACTAAATCAGTTGAACAAACAGGGGATTCTGGAAAGTGAATAAGCCTGCAGTTTAGAATTTCACAAATAAAGTGAGATCTGGGAAAAGAGGAAGTTACAAATGGAACAAGTAAATCTTGTAATAGTCCATCAGTTTGGTAATATAAGGAAAACTGGGCCTAAAGTGAGCAGGACCATACATGATTACAAAAGTAGGATTACTGTCAGTGTAAGTTTAACTATACAATGCCAATTGCCAAAAAGTTGTTAAATCCACAAATGTATAAAAACTTTAAAATGGAGGGAAAAAACTAACTTTCATTTTTCCTTTACATGGGTCACTATTATCAGATACCGCTGCTAAGAACATGATTCTCATTCTTTTGTCAGATATCCCTGAAAGAAAATCCTGATAATAATCACATCCATAATAACAAATGCAGCTTTATTTCAGAGACTTTTGGCATTTACAAGTGGAGATACCTCAAGATGTTAAGTATGCCATTTTTGTTACCAGATATAATCAACAGATGTCAACCTTTTGGATTCAAGAGCTCACTCTGTTGAAGAAACAAAGACTGAAAATGTTGATAATCGCTTACGAGAAGGAAGGAAGAAATAGTTTACTGAAAATAGCTGCCTTAAAATGTGAAGTGGCGGCAGAAAACTGAAGAGCAGCAGTCTGGATGATGCAGTGACTGTTAATATATTTGATTAATGTTAAGAACATTTTAGTAATGATACCTATGCTGAATTTAGTGAAGTTAAAACTATTCCAGTTCGGGTAAGTATATATTACATATGTAGGAAAAGATGATACAAATGATTCCTGAGGGTTGGAGTGGACTGAATTATTTAGGACATGAAATTCCATCAATAAGGCACAGTTCTGCCTTGCCTAGTCATAACTAGAATGATTAAAGCACATTCACAAGAGAAATAAATGAATAGAAACAAAACTAAATTCCACTACCAGAAGAAGAGAGAGGAAAGGAGGAGGATGAAAAAGAAGTTCAATTCCCAAGGGGAGTCATTCTGAGAAATTCACAGTAAGCTGCCTGTCGGGAGCTAGAATCCGCCACATAACACAAGCACTCAGGTCACTCCACAGCAAGTACAAATATGACTCAGTCATTGTACATGCAGGTGTGAACGACCTGAGGCGATACCTCCCCTGGACTACATGAAAAGAGACATAGAGGAGCTCTCTGATTATGTAGCCCAGGCCGGTATGGCCCTGACCCTGAGCAGCATCTTACCCTCACCAAGAATGATGCTACAGTACAAAGACAACATGATCAGTTTTAACAATTGGCTTAATTACTGGTGTCATTCTAAGGGGATCCAGTGTCTGTCTGCTTGGGATGACATGCTTGACAAGCCAGCTGCTTCAAGGGATGGTTTGCACCTATCACCCTGGGCTTCAGGATATTGGCCAAGGCTCTTGCCACCCCCATAGTGCCTTTTAGGCAAGGCTCAAATGACAAACATACCTCCTAGAAAACACAAGTGGAAAAAACTAAGGGAATGCTGCTCAATGCCGAAGTCTAAACCTCAAGATGCAAGCCCAAGCCCTCCTCAGTATGGAGAACATCGATGTCTGTGCAGTGACTGAAACCTGGTTCAAGGCTCCTGAGAGCACCCCAGCACTATCAGGTTTTACCTCATATCATGCTTTCCGCCCCAAAACTTGGACAGAACCACAAAGGAGGGTATCCATTTTCATCAAAGATACCCACACCTCCAGGTTAGTGGCATACGAAGCATCGGAGACTATCAGGTGCAACTAACCATAGGCAAAACTGCCTTACAGTTTGTAGCATGCTACAGACCACCCTCTCAAACTCAGGAACCCCACACAGCCTTCCTGAAGACACTGGAGAGTATGAATGTCTCTCCAAATACCATCATTTTGGGAGACTTCAACTACCCAAACATAGACTGGGAACATTACTCAAGCCCCAACACTCTAGCCCAAAGGTTCTTAGAATTCATAAACTCAAATGCAATGGAACAACTAGTCACCATTCCCACAAGAGGAGACAATACTAGACCTGATCATGACAAACATGGGGACAAAATGCTCCACACCGGAAGTACATCCTCTTTGGTAGATCAGACCATAAATTAATCTCACTGGAAATCCACATCCCGCCCCCCCCTGCACAAAGACCACAGTGAAGAACTTCTCAAAAGCAAACTTCACACTTCTTAAGACTGAAGTGGTATCTTTCAAGGCCCCTGGGCCAGTGGAAACCACAACCCACACTGCTGATTCCTTTGCAAATGCCTTCTATGGGCACCTTCAAGAATACATGGATCATGCAATCCCAAATAAAACCAAGACCCATTCCCCCAAAGGCAGGCGACTGGTCTGGTGGACCCCAGCCATAAACAAACTTTACAACAGAAGGAGGAAGCTACTACATGACAGAGCAAAATCCCTAAAAGGAAAGGCATCTTGATCAGTACTAGCAAAAACTACGATCAATAAAATCATCCAAGGCCAACTTTGAGAGAAAAATCTCAAATGACACAAAAGACAATCACAAGGCCTTCTTTAGCTATGTTAGAAACCTGGGTGGAAACTCCCAGATATGCTCAGAGTTAGTCCAAAATTACACAAAATACACTGAACCCACTGACATTGCCAACATTCTGGCAGGCAGGTTCAGTGCAAATTTCTCCTCCCCCCCAAAAGGAGAAATAACTATCCCAGCAGAGTGTAGCCTCCTAACATCTCAGATGCCCAGGTGAGAGCCGCCCTCTCTAAAGCTAAAAACACAGCATCAATGGGACGGATGGTGTCCCGGGCTGTGTGCTACATGAACTCCAAGAGGAACTAAACCCACACATAAGGCTGCTGTTTAATCTTAGCCTTACCACGGGATACGTACCCAAAGAGTGGCGTACGGCAACAGTGGTCCCACTTCACAAAGGCGGTGCTTCCTACGGCCCTGAAAATTACCGCCCCATAAGCCTGACGAACCTGGTCTGCAAAGCTATGGAGAGGATCATTATGGAACTCATAAACAAAGACATTGGGGACCTACAGACATTGGATCCTACCCAATTTGGCTTTGTCAAGGGCAGATCCTGCCTTCTGAACTTGGTCGACTTTTTTGAAACAGTCACTAAGGCCATTGATGAGGGTAAGGCAGTTCACACAGCCTACCTTGACCTTGCAAAAGCCTTTGACACAATCCCCCTTTCGGGCATCATAGACAAACTCACCAGCTTAAATGAAAACCCATATGTCACAAGATGGGTTGCAAACTGGCTCAAGGACAGAACCCACAGGGTCAGAGTTGCTGGAGCTATGTCAGACTCTAAGCCAGTCACAAGCGGTGTCCCACAGGGCTCAGTCCTGGGACCCCTCTTGTTCGGCATTTATTTTTCGAGGTACAGGCAAACATAGGAGGATTGTGGCTGACAAAGTTTGCAGATGACTGCAAACTGGACCATAATTGATACTCCAGCGGACACAAACATCCTTCAGAGAGGCCTCATAGAAACGGATAATTGGTGCCAGAGCCATGGCCTTAAGCTAAACGCCAAAAAATGTATAGTCATACCCTTTGGGAAAAACAAGGTACCGACAAATTACCACATAGGCGGTAATCCATTAAGTATGGAAGAGGTAATCAGGGACCTAGGGACCCAGGTTAACAGTAACCTCTCATTTGACACTCACATTGCCAAAGTGGTTAGGAAGATCTTCTATATTGCCCACCTTATCATGAAGGGTTTCACATCTAGATCAAGAGAGGTCATTGTGCCCCTGTACTCTTCTCTTATCAGGCCAATGATTGAGTACAATGCCCCATTTGGGATGTATCTCACCCGACACCTGCAGCAGTTGGAAAGACCCCAAAAGTTCCTCACCAAGAGGATTAAGGGTCTTAAACATATGTCATATACTGCCCAACTGAAGAAACTCCAGCTCTATTCAGTCGCATACCGCCTACTCAGAGGTGATCTGTGCCTGACGTACAAGGCCATGTCCAATCCTGAATTAATGGACATGCTCCACCTCAGAAAATCCAAATCCATCAGAGCCACGAGAACAAGTGACTTAAACCTCAACACAGAAATAAATAGAACGTGCTGGAGGGACAGATTCATAACCCAGAGGCTCCCTACACTCTGGAACAGAATCCCAGTCCATGTTAGGCAGAGCCCCTCACTGACTCTATTCAAGAGAAATCTCGACGAGTGGATGGGAGATGGTAGGTTTGCAGGGTCATCTCTTTGTCACTACTAGACAGAGGCATAGTAAACTAAACCCTGAAAGGGCGTAGTATTCTCATCCTAAGGGGTGGTATAAGCCACATACACTCTGACTAGGCTTATAAATGCCCTAGGGCAGATAGCCTAGTACGAACCTATGAACCTATGAACCTAATTGTGGAAGACCGGATGGAGCCTCATACAAGTAGATTGACTTGGCGAGGACTTCCAAACTTTGACAGTGTAAGGTCTTGTCTTTCTCTTACTTGGTAGTAAAGCATTAAGAACCTGTTCCCTTTTAATAAAGAACTTTAAAATTGTGGGACTAACTTCAAGACTAAATCAGTTGAACAAACAGGGGAGTCTGGAAAGTGAATAAGCCTGCAGTTTAGAATTTCACAAATAAAGTGAGATCTGGGAAAAGAGGAAGTTACAACTGGAACAAGTAAATCTTGTAATAGTCCATCAGTTTGGTAATATAAGCAAAACTGGGCCTAAAGTGAGCAGGACCATACATGATTACAAAAGTAGGATTACTGTCAGTGTAAGTTTAACTATACAATGCCAATTGCCAAAAAGTTGTTAAATCCACAAATGTATAAAAACTTTAAAATGGAGGGGAAAAACTAACTTTCATTTTTCCTTTACATGGGTCACTATTATCAGATACCGCTGCTAAGAACATGATTCTCATTCTTTTGTCAGATATCCCTGAAAGAAAATCCTGATAATAATCACATCCATAATAATGAATGCAGCTTTATTCAAGAGACTTTTGGCATTTACAAGTGGAGATACCTCAAGATGTTAAGTATGCCATTTTTGTTACCAGATATAATCAACAGATGTCAACCTTTTGGATTCAAGAGCTCACTCTATTGAAGAAACAAAGACTGAAAATGTTGATAATCGCTTACGAGAAGGAAGGAAGAAATAGTTTACTGAAAATAGCTGCCTTAAAATGTGAAGTGGCGGCAGAAAACTGAAGAGCAGCAGTCTGCATGATGCAGTGACTGTTAATATATTTGATTAATGTTAAGAACATTTTAGTAATGATACCTATACTGAATTTAGTGAAGTTAAAACTATTCCGGTTTGGGTAAGTATATATTACATATGTAGGAAAAGAGGATACAAATGATTCCTGAGGGTTGGAGTGGACTGAATTATTTAGGACATGAAATTCCATCAATAAGGCACAGTTCTACCTTGCCTAGTCATAACATTAGGGATATAAAATTAAAAGACACATTGACATAGCCAAAAATAGGTGTAAGAGATGATGTTATAACTGAAGAATCAATCTTTCCCTTTAATAGAGCAGGAAAAAATTTTTTTAAATTATCTCTGCTGTTAGAGGAATTAAGTAGTGTTCAGTTAAATCGATATATACATACATACACACACACACACACACACATATATATATATATATATATATATATATATATATATATATATATATATATATATATATATATATATATATATGCTAGTAAACGTGATACTTTTGAATTATTGAGAGAGGAATGCTGTACTTATATTGCTGATAATGAACATGAAATCAGGAGCTAACTCAGGCTAATTTTGGAAATTGATCAGAAGAGCACAAATAGAAAACAACTACGGTTCCCTTTGCTGAGAGATTCTATCAGTGTCTGGTGAGAAAAATAATGCAACTCATAGGGGTTATATTTGGCATTCTAGATTGTGTAAGCCTGGTAATTGTTGCCATCAAATGTGGAAAGGAATGTGTAACACATCAAGGAGTGCAAGTCCTAATAGTGAGCCAAGTGCATCAGGTCCAACATATAGTGTGATTTATGAAGTGCACTGAACCAGTGAAGTTTGAATAGTGATAAAGACAGCCACTGAACATGAGCGACAAACATGGATCCTCATGTTTGTTCAGGGGGAACTGTTATAGTATTAGAATTTCAATTAAAATTGAAACACCAACTTACAGAATCTTCTTGGATAATATTTTATTTATTTATTTATTTTACATTTGCTAACCAGGAAAGTCTGACTGGACACATGTCCTTTTTCAGCGGAGGCCCAGGGCGAAAAGCTCCAAATACAGAGTAAAATATTACAGTAGACAGTAGAAATGCAGTTGTATTACATGAGTATAAATAACAGACATACCTTTTTAAGTTATAAATAATCCTGTTGAAAAATAATACCTTACAAAGACAGAGTTTAAACATTAAACACTTCATAGTTGTTGGGTTATATATACATTGTAATAATGCAGGTAGGATGAGATATGTGCTAATGCCAGAGTGGATATAAAGAGTTCTGAGAAGAGGGGAGAAGGGATAGGTAGTAGGTGGCAAAGGTCAATTAGGATAAGTAGGAAAGTTGTAGACATGAAGAGGATGAAGAATAAAGCTAATAAAGCTAAGGGAGTTAGTGGCATTAGTAATGGAAGGTGGGATGTATAGGAAGTCAGTTGGATTAAGGAAAGGAAGAGGACATTTAGTGGGAGAAGCAGAGAGATTTGAGAGGGTAGAGTAACTGAAGTAGTAGGGCAAGAAAAAGGTGAGGTAGTGGGGTGGGGTAGAGTGAATAGAGAGGGAAAGAGATGCATTAGTAGGCTGAAATTACTAATTGGAGATTAGTCAGGGTTAGTGCAGTTACATAGCCAGAGATGTTGTAGATGGGATTTTAAGGCTTTTTTGAAGGGGGTGAGGGTAGTTATTGCTGTGAGGTTGGGAAGGAGGCTGTTCCACTGCTTAGCAACAGAGCTGCTGTAGAGGGAAGTACTAGTGGAGTTATTGTCCTTGGTTACTTCTAGTAGGAGTTTCTGATTTGATTTCAAAACTCTAGTTTTGGCACTTGGTTGAAATAGGTTTTGTAGAGTCTGGAATTTGTCAGGGGAGGGAAGAAGTTTGTGGGTTGTTATAAGTTGGTTATAAAATATAAGGTTGGGAATAAGGTTGGAAAGTTCATGCCAACTAAGAGTTTTTAGTGGAGTGCAGTAATGGGTTCTATGGGGCATATTTGTTGCAAATTTGGCAATTTTATTATAGCAGCTTTGAAGTGTGACAAGGCCTGATTTTCTGAGATTGGTGAATATTGGCAATGCATATAAGAGTATGGAAATAAGGTGAGTACATGCAATGATGACTTGGACAACCATTTATATAAATGTCAATGGTAGCTGGAGATATGCTAAGAATTAATAAAACTGCAGAAGAATGCATTGCCTGGCTTAAGGGCCCTACCTGTGACAGATTATAAATAGTGCTCATAAAAGTCTCAACTCCATCAAAGCATAACTATTAATAAATGAACTTTTAATTGATTGTAATTACTTCATGTGAAGGGGAAGAGCTATCTGATAAACAGCCTAACAATGAAGGGAATCTCTATAGGGCTACACAAGGAGGTAGACCAAACAACACCAATAATACATATGATTCTGACTACCCACCCCTTAGAAGATCAGCAAGTCTCCAGGATAAATATAAATACAGGGAAGATAATAATGTTTTTTTAGGAGCAACTGGTGAGGGTGGGAGAAGGAACAGCTACAGAAATCAAAATGTTTGGAGAAAGAACAGTTACCACCAGTCTTAGACAATGGTAATTGTTCAGGTATGGGAACCGATGAAACCATCGTAGTCCAAAGTAACGGTTTAGTTTATACCTACAAGGGATTTAACATTTTTAATTATGCAGGGGTTGAAATTAACAGAGATTTGTTTCATTTGCTTATGAAGGGGGTCAAATTTGTTCCAGTTTTTAAGGAAAACATTTGTGATACTCTTATAGAATTAAAACTGTTTGTGAGGAAGTTAAATTTAAAATTTTTATTCAAAGACTCACAATGTACTAGCAATAAAACAAATGTTTGTGGTAAGAAGAAGAGTTGTTTCAACCCCCCACTATACCCTTTATTAAACTCTTTTGAGAATGCGTGCTCCCAAGAGATTTATCAAAATATCGGGGAGCACAAGTTAAAAATTTTCAATTTAAGTAAGACTGAAAAACTTTTACTGGATATGTTTAGAGGTAATACTGATATCAGGTTTATGAAACCTGACAAGGGAGAGGGTATGGTTATAGCAAATACGGATGATTACAACAACAGAATCTTCTGTATGTTACAAGACTAAATGAAATATGAATGTGTTTCTAGGAACAAAATCAACATTTCTTATAGAAAGATTAAATTATTGTTGGAGGATTCATTATATCAAGGTGCAATTAATGAGGAGATTTTTAATTTCCTTAACGTTGAACATCCTACCATCCCCATAGCTTTTGGTATTCCTAAAACACACAAGGACGTCTCTGACCCCCCTTACAGGCTTATTATTTCTGGCTTGAACAGTATCACCTATCCATTAGGAGTATTTATTGACCGTACAGTTAGAGAAGCATTGGCACCTATTGAACACATTTTAATAGATTCATGGGATTTTCTCCGGAGGATTAAGGGACAGTATTATGACAAGAATGTTTGTTTTTCCACCATAGATGTGGTTGATCTTTTTACTTTAATCCCACATGACAAGGGGCTTGAGTTTTTTTATGATGTTTTGGTGGAAAAAACTAGTTTATATAGCATGATTAATTTCATTCTAGAATTGATGGAAGTGATTCTCAGAAATAACTTTTTCTGTTTTGGTGGTGAATTCTTTCAACAAACAAGGGGTATAGCAATGGGGAACAGTTGTGCCCCATTGTTTGCCAATCTTGTTATGTTTAAATGGAAAACAGAGTATGTTTTTGGTCATTTTACAATGAAAATTGGTCAATGTACCTCAGATTTTTGGATGACATTTTTATTCTGTGGAAGGGTGGTGAAACACATGATAAGTTTTTGGACTATTTGAATGGAATTTGTGATTATTTTAAATTTACTGGTGATAGTGGGAATTCATCTATTAATTATTCAGATGTGAAATTAATGAAAGAAGAGAGTATTAATTGTTTTACTTCATGTGTATATCGAAAACCAACATTTTCTAACGATTACTTGGAATTTTCAAGTAGCCACCCAATATCTGTGAAAAGGAATATAGTAAAAGGGCAAATGGTACGAGTTGCCCGTATGTGTTCAAATTTTGATTTGTTTAAAGCAGAGGTGGACAAATTGGTCAATATGTTTGGGGCCCAAGGTTACTCTTTAGGTTTTATCAACAATATTAAGGATCAGGTGTGTTCTGAATGGGGTACTAGGTTTAAGCCATTATTAGGTGAAGATGAGGAGATGATTAGTCACAACAGAGGTGTAGATACAGATTTTACACAAACTATGGTATTAATGTATGGTGAAACATCACAGGTAGTTAAAAACATAATTAAAAATAATTGGGCGATGTTTAAAGGGAACATGGAATTACTTAAAATCCTTGGTGATGGCCCTCAATTTACATACCGGGTTAACAGGAATTTAAAGAATTTATTGGAAAATCCAATCCCTGATAAAAAATTGTTACAGAAGAGGTACTTATAAATGTGGGGCATGTGATTATTGTAGGTTTATCATTGATACTCCTTCCGTTTCACTTGGACCTACCCAGACAATAGTTAATTTTGTGGCAGGCACATGCACCTCTCAGGGTTTAGTATATTTAGCCGTTTGCCAGACCTGTCGTCATTTTTATGTTGGAAAAACAGAAAGGCATTTGAGTAGGAGAATCTACGAGCATATGTATAGTATTTTGAAAAAGGATGACAATAGCGCCTTATACAAACATATTAAAATTAATAATGCTGACCACCATTTCAGATTTGGTATTTTCGAAATTGTAGGCAAGAACTTTAGGGGGGGTGATTGGGGTAACCAGTTGCTTCGGGCTGAAGTTAGATGGCAGTTGAGGTTAAATGCCACAGTTCCCCCAGGCTTAAATGAACACATTAGTTTAAAGCCCGAACTTAGGTATCGAGCAACACAATTTTGATAACTGTTTTTAACATACTAGTATATTTTTTATATATCTTGACAACTTCAATTTTAAAATTTATTTTTAAAAAATACATGTCATAAAACTTTTACAATTGAATGTGTATTTGTAAGACATGCAGTTTTATATGTGGAATTTCAAGCTTTTAAAGTTGAAAATACACTGTCACTTTAATTTTGAATTGTTTTTTTAATTGATGGTATTAGGTACATATAAAAATGATGATAGTATCCATTGTTAACTGTTCTGATGAAGTCTATCGATGAAAGCGCTTGACCTGTTTTGTGGATTAACTTTTGTACAGTGGAATTTTTTATGTGGATCGAATAAAGGTGTTTTTTTCAACTGGTGGTTGTAGGTTATTGGCTCAAGGAGTGGATTGTTGGCTGTTACTTGTGGTTGTTTTCACTCTTTTACACACCTTTTCGTGTTACAGGCGATGCATATAAGAGTATGGAAATAAGGTGAGTACGTGCAATGATGACTTGGACAACCATTTATATAAATGTCAATGGTAGCTGGAGATACGCTAAGAATTAATAAAACTGCAGAAGAATGCATTGCCTGGCTAAAGGGCCCTACCTGTGACAGATTATAAATAGTGCTCATAAAAGTCCCAACTCCATCAAAGCATAACTATTAATAAATGAACTTTTAATTGATTGTAATTACTTCATGTGAAAGGGTGGATGTAAACCAGTTATGAGATGTATCAGCAGCTGTCAGAAAGTACACTGTCAGCATGTTACTATTAAAAATTAGAATGTAATTCTGTTAGCTGGAAGACAATAGAATGAAATGAATGGAATGCACATCAGACACTGACACACTATAGTCAGTTATAGGATAGTGAATATTCTGTTGAGAAAATATCATAAAATATGTTAATCTTCAATTTTCTATTATAAATATTCATAAACATGTGATAACATATACACTAAAGTATAAATCATGCTAATAATAATTACTGAAATATAAAAAAGGACAGAAACACATGAACTGCTTTTACTTTGTATGATATCTAAATGTAAAGAACAGAAACATGTATATGCCTCTCCTATGTGGGTTGCCCAGGATACATGACAAGCTTCTGCAGATTTACTGATCTGATTATATGAAGGTCTATATTACCTTATATTATACTTTTTTTTACTTTCGTATGCTGCAAATTTTCATTAATTCTGTTACTGAATAGTACAGTCAGGCAAATATAAAATACAGTAATAATTATCTATTTTTCACCAGATAGCATAAATAAAATGAGTGATTGATGTGATGTTAAAGCTAAACGAAATGCTTATAACAACAATAACACCTTGTTTAAAAATAAAATGCTTCATGCAGCATTTCTGAAGCTACCTCTGTGACCAGCATAGGAGATGACAGGCATATACTTTTCCCATTCAAGGGAAAAATATATGTTTTATTTTGTGCATGCCAGCATTAATGTAAATTGAAGAGGCAGGACTGTGTCTTTAAACAAGTATAAAAGACTGACCTGTTCAACCAGATTCTTTGTCAGTTACAACTAATAAACTGTGCTTATTGATCCAACTGTAGTGCTTTGCTTAGTTATTGATTTAACTGCTTGTTTTTTCTTCTTAATGGATTCAGTACTATTTCACTAGTCAGTGCTGGGTTATAATCCTGTCATTTATAGGGTCATTACTGGCAGAAATAGCTGACATGTGCAACATGACCTAAAGTTATTAATGTCCAAATTATTTAAGTGCCTGAGACTGGTCAGAATAACCTGCAAGGTGACCCAGTGGTGATATAGAATACACATCCTCAGAAATGGAGAACCACTTCCAGTTAGAGGCATAGATCTGCTAAGTAGAAGGCTTCCTTGCAGTCTCACTAATGTTATCCCCAGCATAAAAGTCCAGTAGGATCAGACCAGTAAATTAGAAGTGATGAGCTTTAATAGAGGTGGTAGTTGAAACCATGGGTGGCATCCTTGATTAAGTAAAGAAGAATTTCCTGTAACACCAAGGGCCTCAGTGCTTGAAATTATACCCTTTACTGCCACTATAGGATGGTGAAACTGGTCATGCTTTTTCTTCCCTGAACTTTAAATGAAGAGTGGAATGACTGGGAATGGCAGGAAAGCATATGTGACTCTCCAGTGCTGTGGCATAGGGAGGGTACCACTTCATCTCCTCCTTGCATCATTGCACCAAACTTAACTCAGTAGAGTTCATAGCACCTTTTTTGTGTTTATTCTCTTTCATACCAGCAGCTGCTTAAGGTAACATGGAGCTTTCTTGAGCTGGCTTCTTTAACTCTGTGGCTTATCATTTGACTCACTAACACTGGGAAACTTCTACAGGCACTTCTATAGGATCATCCAAGCACTATTTTAGATGTCTGTCAAACAAAAGTCCTCACCCAAGTCCCTTATGGTAGTATAGCAAATTGTATCTAGTTCTGGGCACACAGAAGTGGCAACAACAATTTCATAAGTAATGATTCTTTAGTCTTTAATTTGCAAACTGCCCTTGTAAGTATTGTAAATGTAGACAACCAACTTAAAGAATTTATATTTTAACTTAAAAACTGCTTTCCCCATGGCTGTGTAAGAACCATCCCATGTGCAGTTTTTTTTTTTTTTTTGTAAAATGTACCTGTATTTTTGTGTGATTACTTTTAAAGAAGCCCTGATTCATGACTTCATAGGATGAGTTGATTAAAAAAGAAAACAACATGGAATAATTAACCCATACTTTCATGCTGATATCTCTGGTGCTGACCCTGAAAATATGTGTAGCTGGTCCAAGACGGGCAAGCAGTTGTACCATTCCATCACATAAACTGGTATAACCCAGTCAAATTAAATCCTTTTCTGAATGGAATTTCATGTATTAACAAGCCCTCCCCCGTGGTAACTTTGCTTTCTTGTTTAGCTTGCATCTTTTAGCAACATAATTACTCAGTAACTAACTTTGATTATAACTCAACAAGACTAGTATAAAATAGTACTGCATAGTGCAAACATTTCAGGTTCATGCTCCAAGATATGTGTCATGAAAATTGATAATCCACATTTTTGCTATTTTAGTTGTACCTCATCAGTTTGCTGCATAAAACACACAGTCACAAAGAAAAAAAAAACATTTCGGATAAAACAAAGTACATCAGCTTGCAGAGCTGAAGATAGTCAGAAATGTGGTATAGTATCATAATTCCAGAACTCTGAGCTACTTGGAAAGTATTGTAAGGTATCAACAGAAACTTTACATTAGTGAGGATAAAAGCTATCTGACCTCTGTCTACTGCAGTTGTTTAGATGACTTGATCATGTCAGATGATGACAAATGCATTGGTCATATTTGTATCAATATCTTGGTAAAAAAAAAATAAGCCAAAATGTCAGGTAAGGCCTCATTTAGAAGCTCACAACTAGACAAATGTCCTACATGTACTATGTATCTAGTTGGTAAGACTAATGCGCTGCTGTCATTAACTTGTAAAAATATAATACAAATGTTCATACATTTTGTCATTGTTGACAGTTAAAAAATCAAGATTTTGAGTGGAAATGTCAGCACTAGTACCACTGAGAATATCTGTGTGTAATGAATATTTTTGTGTTTATACTATTTGCATGGCTACAATGATTCAAGACTTATGAGCTTTGTATCAAGCATGGTTTTAGAACAGTATATCCTGAGGAATAGTACAGGAAGCATCATTGCTTCTAAACTATATGAAACATGTGAATGATCACAATGTAAAAACAAAAAAATGACAGAGTGTGGTATTTATAGTCCTGTGGTTTGCACTTTCATAGAGGTTATCTGCAGATAGTGCAGCTATGCCTATATATAAATAAAGCAAGCGCAGGTCATGTGAGATGACTACAGCAATGCAAAATATTTAGCAAAAAATGTCCACTTGCTTTAAATGCTTAAAGATGGTGAAACCAGTTATGCGTGATGTTGTACATTCAAATGTAAATGCTTGGATGAATTTGGAATAATTCAAGTATTTTGGATGAGCGCATCTATGCACAAGCTAGTTACAAGTACTGACAGAGAGTTAAGGCAATCAGTTCGCAGCACAACTGTTTATAAGTTTTCAAAAATACAAAGGGGTTTTATACATTTTCTATAGTGGTGTTCTAATTGATTGTAATTACTTCATGTGAAAGGGTGGATGTAAACCAGTTATGAGATGTATCAGCAGCTGTCAGAAAGTACACTGTCAGCATGTTACTATTAAAAATTAGAATGTAATTCTGTTAGCTGGAAGACAATAGAATGGAATGAATGGAATGCACATCAGACACTGACACACTATAGTCTGTTATAGGATAGTGAATATTCTGTTGAGAAAATATCATAAAATATATGTTAATCTTCAATTTTCTATTATAAATATTCATAAACATGTGATAACATATAAACTAAAGTATAAATCATGCTAATAATAATTACTGAAATATAAAAAAGGACAGAAACACATGAACTGCTTTTACTTTGTATGATATCTAAATGTAAAGAACAGAAACATGTATATGCCTCTCCTATGTGGGTTGCCCAGGATACATGACAAGCTTCTGCAGATTTACTGATCTGATTATATGAAGCTCTATATTACCTTATATTATACTTTTTTTTACTTTCGTATGCTGCAAATTTTCATTAATTCTGTTACTGAATAGTACAGTCAGGCAAATATAAAATACAGTAATAATTATCTATTTTTCACCAGATAGCATAAATAAAATGAGTAATTAATGTGATGTTAAAGCTAAACGAAATGCTTATAACAACAATAACACCTTGTTTAAAAATAAAATGCTTCATGCAGCATTTCTGAAGCTACCTCTGTGACCGGCATAGGAGATGACAGGCATATATATACTTTTCCCATTCAAGGGAAAAATATAAGTTTTATTTTGTGCATGCCAGCATTACTTCGTCTTTAAACAAGTATAAAAGACTGACCTGTTCAACCAGATTCTTTGTCAATTACAACTAATAAACTGTGCTTATTGATCCAACTGTAGTGCTTTGCTTAGTTATTGATTTAACTGCTTGTTTTTTCTTCTTAATGGATTCAGTACTATTTCACTAGTTAGTTCTGGGTTATAATCCTGTCATTTATAGGGTCATTACTGGCAGAAATAGCTGACATGTGCAACATGACCTAAAGTTATTAATGTTCAAATTATTTAAGTGCCTGAGACTGGTCAGAATAACCTGCAAGGTGACCCAGTGGTGATATAGAATACACATCCTCAGAAATGGAGAACCACGTCCAGTTAGAGGCATAGAAGTGATGAGCTTTAATAGAGGTGGTAGTTGAAACCATGGGTGGCATCCTTGATTAAGTAAAGAAGAATTTCCTGTAACACCAAGGGCCTCAGTGCTTGAAATTATACCCTTTACTGCCACTATAGGATGGTGAAACTGGTCATGCTTTTTCTTCCCTGAACTTTAAATGAAGAGTGGAATGACTGGGAATGGCAGGAAAGCATATGTGACTCTCCAGTGCTGTGGCATAGGGAGGGTACCACTTCATCTCCTCCTTGCATCATAGCACCAAACTTAACTCAGTAGAGTTCATAGCACTTTTTTGTGTTTATTCTCTTTCATACCAGCAGCTGCTTAAGGCAACATGGAGCTTTCTTGAGCTGGCTTCTTTAACTCTGTGGCTTATCATTTGACTCACTAACACTGGGAAACTTCTACAGGCACTTCTATAGGATCATCCAAGCACTATTTTAGATGTCCGTCAAACAAAAGTCCTCACCCAAGTCCCTTATGGTAGTATAGCAAATTGTATCTAGTTCTGGGCACACAGAAGTGGCAACAACAATTTCATAAGTAATGATTCTTTAGTCTTTAATTTGCAAACTGCCCTTGTAAGTATTGTAAATGTAGACAACCAACTTAAAGAATTTATATTTTAACTTAAAAACTGCTTTCCCCATGGCTGTGTAAGAACCATCCCATGTGCAGTTTTTTTTTTTTTTTTTTAAATGTACCTGTATTTTTGTGTGATTACTTTTAAAGAAGCCCTGATTCATGACTTCATAGGATGAGTTGATTAAAAAAGAAAACAACATGGAATAATTAACCCATACTTTCATGCTGATATCTCTGGTGCTGGCCCTGAAAATATGTGTAGCTGGTCCAAGACAGGCAAGCAGTTGTACCATTCCATCACATAAACTGGTATAACCCAGTCAAATTAAATCCTTTTCTGAATGGAATTTCATGTATTAACAAGCCCTCCCCCGTGGTAACTTTGCTTTCTTGTTTAGCTTGCATCTTTTAGCAACATAATTACTCAGTAACTAACTTTGATTATAACTCAACAAGACTAGCATAAAATAGTAATGCATAGTGCAAACATTTCAGGTTCATGCTCCAAGATATGTGTCATGAAAATTGATAATCCACATTTTTGCTATTTTAGTTGTACCTCATCAGTTTGCTGCATAAAACACACAGTCACAAAGAAAAAAAAGCATTTAGGATAAAACAAAGTACATCAGCTTGCAGAGCTGAAGATAGAAATGTGGTATAGTGTCATAATTCCAGAACTCTGAGCTACTTGGAAAGTATTGTAAGGTATCAACAGAAACTTTACATTAGTGAGGATAAAAGCTATCTGACCTCTGTCTACTGCAGTTGTTTAGATGACTTGATCATGTCAGATGATGACAAATGCATTGTTCATATTTGTATCAATATCTTGGTAAAAAAAAAAAACAAGCCAAAATGTCAGGTAAGGCCTCATTTAGAGGCTCACAACTAGACAAATGTCCTACATGTACTATGTATCTAGTTGGTAAGACTAATGAGCTGCCGTCATTAACTTGTAAAAATATAATACAAATGTTCATAAATTTTGTCATTGTTGACAGTTAAAAAATCAAGATTATGAGTGGAAATGTCAGCACTAGTACCACTGAGAATATCTGTGTGTAATGAATATTTTTGTGTTTATACTATTTGCATGGCTACCATGATTCAAGACTTATGAGCTTTGTATCAAGCATGGTTTTGGAACAGTATATCCTGAGGAATAGTACAGGAAGCATCATTGCTTCTAAACTACATGCAACATGTGAATGATCACAATGTAAAAAAAAAAAATGACAGAGTGGTATTTATAGTCCTGTGGTTTGCACTTTCATAGAGGTTATCTGCAGATAGTGCAGCTATGCCTATATATAAATAAAGCAAGCGCAGGTCATGTGAGATGACTACAGCAATGCAAAATATTTAGCAAAAAATGTCCACTTGCTTTAAATGCTTAAAGATGGTGAAACCAGTTATGCGTGATGTACATTCAAATGTAAATGCTTGGATGAATTTGGAATAATTCAAGTATTTTGGATGAGCGTATCTATGCACAAGCTAGTTACAAGTACTGACAGAGAGTTAAGGCAATCAGTTTGCAGCACAACTGTTCATAAGTTTTCAAAAATACAAAGGGGTTTTATACATTTTCTATAGTGGTGTTCTTATGTGCGTACCATGATTATGTCATTGAAAGATGGAGAAGGGGAAGACAGGAAGCATAGAAAAACATGAGACATAACAAAAAGGGACACACATAAGGAACACATCGAGAATGTTTTACTAGATTGCTGGAGAAGGTTAGAGAGGAGAAACTCTATACTTATATTTTTCGTGGGGGATAGGTCCCTCTATTTTTCAATTTTTTTTTTTTTATATGAAACGGTAATTTAGAAGGAAGTAGGTTAGAGGGTGTAGAAGAGAGTATTAGGAAAACAAGGGAGTGATGAGGAGTTGTCACCAGGCATACCCCAGTCAGCATGATGTCTAATGTTTCCTCTGCCTGATGGTTGTGCAGTGGAAGACCCAGATGTTGAGGTGGTGGAAGCGTGCTGTGGCTTGGTGGTCAGAGCCAAATAGGACAGCAAGTCTTGCACCCACTGAAGAAGATTCTTATGGATCTAAGTTGGCCTGAGTTGCCTCTTCATTGCCTCCTCCACTAAATCCTCTACTAAGTCCCAAAGCTCACATGTTTCTTGGCTTACCAAGTTGTACCTCATCAGGATGCCTACAGGGCCAGAGCAACTGCACTGACTCTGCGAGGACATGCTTGGCTATGCAGAGGGAGAACATTCCTTAACCTGGAAGGTACATAGCTGGGCTGTTCCTGGGATCTCTGCAGCTGTGCAGAAATGAACATAAATGGGAGAGAAAGGAAAAAATATATAAATGAATTAATAATTAATATAAGAAAAAGAGAGAGGGTGGGTAGAGAAACACAAAATGGACACAGTGAATTTATTCATAACTTGGTGCTACTTCCGTATATAATATAGTAACAGTGTTTAGCATATAAAAGGTGTAAGACATGAAATTGTAGTATATTTTTACATGCAGAAAAACGTCTGGTAAATGTTCTTATAAGCATGGACTAAGCAGTTTTATGGTATGAAATTGTACTTAATTTCACAGTGATGATATTTTCTGCATTATGCAACTGAAAAGCATAAAAAAGGTTAAAGGAAAGATATGGCAAACCATTAAAAATAAAAAAAAATATCTGCAATAAGCTAATGAAACTGATTGTGCATCAATTGCTTACTGGTAGCTGGTTATTTGTTCATTCATTTTTCATCAGTACTTACTTCTGCATCTTTATTTAAAAATATATATAACGTATCATATAGAACTGAATGCTTAATGTTTGCATACTCACAGGCAACCTCAGTTAACTTCTTTAGTCTTTGTTGTGCCTGGCAGCTGTTATAACTGATTCCCTCATCAGCTATAGAAAAAAGAACAAAATGGTGCATATTTTTGTTTACCTGTCTCTTTGTTCCACTGTGCTATGCCTACATTTATTAACCACCACAGTACGCCTTTACAGACCATATGCAATTTCCTCATAAATAAGAAGTATTTGTGTGCATTCTGTGACCTTTATGTCCCTTAATATAAGTTAAAAGATGTATGTGTGTGTATGTATATATATTTATTTATCATTTATTTATTTATTTGGCATTTGTTGACCAGGAAGATCTGACTGAGCTAAAACTATTTTTCAGTGGTGGACAGGAGAGAAAATCTCCACAGAAAAATACAAGTTTAGTAAATACAAAAGTATAAAATTCAACAGGACAGATATAAACAATATGTGTTTGTACAGAGTTAACACTGGAGCAGTATTACACAGAGCAAAAGACATACTAACTGTATAACATGATTTAAGTATAGGAAATTTATAAAAGAGTAAGGTGCATTGCTGCAAAAGAGTGCAGGGAAGCAAGCCTATAAGTAAAAGAGACATAGCAAAGAGATAGTCTGCAGTTAAGACTGGAGGTTAAGAGAAGTGAGTAAGTTCTAAAGATAGAAGGAGTAAGTAAACAGTGAGTGGTCAGTAAGGAAGGGAAAAATTATGTGACAGGGAAGGTTAGGTACAGAGGACAAATGAGCAAACGAAGGTGTAAGTTGATCTAAATGGGAGAAGATGAGGCAGTAACTGAGACAGTATATAGAAGGAGAATAAGAAAGAGGAAGGAATAGGGTAGGGTGGAGGGAATAGAGATTCGGGGAGGATTTTTACAGTGACAAGTCCAGATAGTATTTAAGTGGTGTTTTGGGGCTTTCTTGAGTCTGGTTTATTTCTCTTAAGAACAAAGAGAGCTTGTTCCCTGATAGAGCTGGGAAGTAGCCGTACAGTTTTTGTTCACAAGATCTTTTGTGTTTATAAATTTCTAGGTGATATTGATCAGAACTCCTAAAAGTTCTGGATGGTGTATAGTGGGAGACTAAAGATGAGATGTCAGGGCAGAAGAAGGTTTTATACAGGGTGGAATGGATGATAGTAAGTTGAAAAAGTAGAAGATGATGAGAGAATTCTAACCAGTTTAGCATCGTAAGAGCAAGACAATGATGAGATTTAGGTGGCTGGTTAGAAGCAAATCTGGCTACTTTATTATACATGATTTCCAGTTTAGAGAGGAGATTGGCTTGTATATTGACATTAAGGAGAAGGTAAGTGTGGGGGAGTGTCAGTCTAGATTCATTTGATAGGAACTTTTTATTTCTGTATAGTAAGCCTAATTTTTGATGGGTGTTCTTGATGCACTGAAACACATGTAGGTCAAATTTAAGTTGGTCATCTATGATGTCACCAAGAAGCTTAGTGTGGGTTTCGCGTTTCAACTTTAATGGTTGTGTGGTTAAGGGATATTATGGTAAATGTGGCCTTGTGGTGGAACAGTGATTTAGGGAAAAAGTAGAAGATTAGTCTTTTTAGGGTTCGGTGTGAGTTGATTACTGGAGAGCCAATTTTCAATGAGGTTGAAAGACTTTTGAGTAAGGGTATAAAGGTCAGACAGTGTATCAGAAGTAGTGATGATTGTAGAATCATCAGTATACTATATAAGGGATGACTGTGGACAGGAGGTTGATTTAAAAGATGTTAAAAAGTAAGGCACCAAGTATTGATCCTTGAGGAACTCCCATCTTAATAGGGAGAAAGGGGGACAGAGAGGAGAGCCATTTGACAGCTTGTTGTCTGTTGGATAAGTAGCTTTGGAACCAGGAAGAAGTAAGAGTGGAAAGATTAAGGTTAGCGAATTTGGACAGAAGAATATGATGACAGACAGTATCAAAAGCATTAGAAAGATCTAGAAAGAGACAGGAGACCAGATTGCTACTATCTCTAGCTAGGGCAATAGAGTGTGTGAAAAAGATAAGGGCTGTTGTGGTGCTGTGGTGAAGATGGAAGCCGTGTTGTGCAGGTGACAGTAGGTTTTCAAGGATGAGATAGTCTAAGATTTGTTTATGTATGCACTTTTCTAGTATCTTTGAGAGAAGGGATAGTACTGCTATATGTAGATAGTTAGAAAGTTCAGTACAGTTTCCACCTTTGTGGAGGGGTATTGTATAGAATTGTTTCCACAGAGAGGGGACAGTGAATTAACTAATTGAGTGGTTTATGAAGATAGAAATTGGATAGGCTATAGAACTGGCATCGATCTTAAGGTAGAGTGGGGGTAGGTTATCTACTGATATAGAACAGGGTTTTAGTTTGAGGAGAAGATTTTTGATGTAGTTTGTAGAAACTGGCTTTAATAAGAAGGAGGTATTGAGTTTAGGAGGGATGGAAGAGTTTAAGGGTTCAGTGGAGTTTGAGGTCTGTGTGAGTTTACTAATTGTATTGATAAAGTAAGAGTTGAAGATGGAAGCAGTCTCTTGTGGACTGTTATTATTAGAGTAGGGATTAGGCATAGAGGAGTTTCCTGGGTATATGATTTGATTGATAGTATTATAGGATTTTTGGTTATTTCTGTTGTGTGCTGTTTGGGGTTTACAGTATTTTTTGTCAATGATGAGTTGTTTTTTGGTGAGGTTGCGTAGTTCCTAGTATATTTGGTAGTGAGTGGGTAGTTTGGTCTAAGTCCAGAGCTTCCATTCTCTTACTCTTTTTGTATTAATGAGCATGTAGACTTGGGTTAGCCATGGGGAACATTGAGATTTAACTCTTTTTGTTCTAGGGGGTATGAGAGAGTTAAGAGTATTTAGAAACATTGTGTTAAATTGTTGAATAGCATCATCAAGTGGTAGGTTATAAAGGAAGGACCAGTTCATAGATAATAAAAATGTTATTAAATGAGTCTGGATGGAAATTGGATAGTCTTTGGCATTCTATGAGTTTATAGGGTCTAGTAAGGTGGGGGGAGAATCTTTAGACACAGATGAGAGACTGGTCACTAGTTGTGTCAGGTAGAGACTGAGGATAGTGACAGAGTTTAGGACTGGCGACTAGAATGCAGCTGATGATGGATGGAAAGCTATTTGGTTTACTAAAATGTGTGGGGGTTGAGAACAGCTGAAAGAAGCTATATAAGTTTATGCTGGAGCTTGGACAGGCTGTAGTTAGTGATACCAAATTAATGTTTATATCACCTAGAAGGATGGTTTCATTTATAATGTTATTAGTAAACCAGGAGAGGATTTGTTCTAGAATAGGTATATTATCACCAGGTGGAATATAGATTGCAGCAATGGCTAAACTTTTCTGGTTGTTCAGTTTATAGTTGGGAGTTAAGAGTCCAGCTGGGAGAAATGAAGGAGGAAGGTTAGATAAGGGGGAAAGGGTGAGTTTGTCAGAGGAAACTATGCAATGGCTCCACCATTTTTAGTTGTTCAATCACAATGTAAAATATTGTATCCAGGAGGGAAAACTTCCTTATCTGAGATGTGTGGTTTATGCCAGATTTCTGATATAGATATTATATTGGGACAGTATTGGGCTACCTTAGTGTGAAATTCAGTTGTTTTATTAACAATACTATGGATGTCGATGGAAAAAAATATAGATGCTTTGAGGTGGAGTTAGAGTGCTGGGGTACTGATTGTGTTGTAGGTAAGGTTAAAGGTGGATTACTGTGAGGTCCAGGATTTGGATGAAATATCACCAGACAAATGTAAAGCATTATAAGGGTAAAGATTGCTTTGAGGAGGTGAAGGAACTAATCTTATACTTATTTTTTTTTGGACAGAAAGAGATGTGTGGGTGGGGGGGGTAATCTTGGGGAGGGTAAGGCTGGTGTGGCAGGAAAGAGAGTGGAGGATATGTGAGAAAAGTAATACATTTCAGCATGTGAGTTAAAGTGGGTAGTTGTAGGAGGGAGATGAAGTGGGTTAATTTGCATATAATATGAGGAGACATAGACTAGGAATAGCAGAAGGAGTGTGAACAAGAAAGTAACATCATGAGATAAGTGTGCGTGTGTACATGGAATGTGTATAAGTAAGTGGAAGTATGAAAGGTTTCAACAGGTGGGTTGTATGAAGTATAGGAGTAGTAGAAGGAAGGTGCAGGAAAGAGTTGGAGGGGTAGAGTAGGTTGTTATTGGTAGCAATAGGGAAGAAGGGAGGTTCTGGAGGAGGAGGGGAAAGTGTGGATGGCTATAAAGGCAATGAAGTCTGGGGTGGGTGGGAATGGGGGTAGAGTAAGGGAGCGGAGTGATCCTGAGTGTAACAATGGCGAACAGAGCTGGCTGGGTCATGAGAAATGAGAAACTTTGATGAAAAACTATTAGCAATGTCCAGGGACCTAACAACCATGAGTAAATTCAGATAAGGTTAATTGAGGGAATGTAGTGAGTTTTGTTTTTGAAAAGAAAATGTAAAACTAAACAGAGCGATCTAGCCAAAGTAGTGCAGGGAAACATAGGGAAGTAGAAACTGAATATTGTAAAAAGAAATCATTTTAAACCTAAAACATAACACAGGCTACTGGCAGTGGGTGATTATTGGCAAACAGTGGGCTAAGAAACGAGTTAGAAACAGGGGTGGGGAGTGGACCAACAAGAGTAGTGTGCCACCACAACCTCAGCCAAAAAACTTTTAATTGGAAAAAAGTTCTCAAAAACATGTGTATATATTTATTGCTTTTTGTTTATCGGGATAGATTGACTCAGTACTCAGACCCATTTTCAGCAGAAGCCTGGAGCGAAAAGTTCTATTAAAGTTACAAAAATTGCAACAAATTTACATTGAAAAAAAGGATTTCACTTTCTTATCAGTAGAAATGAGGTTTTAGTCTCATGCAATGGATAATACAATCAAGACAGCAGCTGATACATCATAATTTCTGTAGGAATGTTATACAATAAAATATATACAGATATAGATATAGAATAGATATGTATCTATAGATATAGATATCTACACACACACATACACACACATACACACACATGCACACACACACACACACACACACACACACACACACACACAAACATATGTGTGTGTGTGTGTGTGTGTGTGTGTGTGTGTGTGTGTGTGTGTGTATGCATACATGTACATGCTTTTAAACATATGAAACTATGTTTACAAATATGTTTAAATGCATTTCTACCCTTTAGCATACATATGCATACATCTTTGAAGTCACACATACATTTGTACTTGCACTGAATTCATACAACATATATTTCTAAACTACTATTATATTATTTCTTAAAAAGCATGTAAGTAAGAAGAAAAAATAAAATGTTGAAATATTTAAACTCAGACCTTCTTACCCCAACCTGAAAAACCTAGGTGGTCACACAACTCCTGTCAGATGTCAGCCTGCTTTCACTCAGTGCTGGCCTCCTCCATTTCAGTTTTCAGTAGGTAGAATTCCTCATGATGTAGACCATAATCTTTGGCTCCTTATTGGACCAGCTCAACTTCATGCTTTCCCATGTGCCGCCATCTTTAGATGTGCCAAAACCAGAGCGAGGAATTTAACTGCAGGGCTGTGGTTCAGAGGATGAGGAGTACATCTTCTACGGTGTGACATCACTATGCCTAACCCATGCAGCCATATAGGGGTTTTATCCATGGACCTGATATTTTGGTAATGTTAGATTTACTAATTACATTGTAAAAGTGACATGGCTGTACATATTTTTTTTTAATTTGAAATTAGTTTGTGTTGATATAGGTTGACTTAGGAGAAACATTCACAGGCACTGTTATTTAGTTAGGGAATATGTAGTGGGAGGACATTGAACATTTTGTTTTGTGCAAATATATTGATATAACATATAAGGGCACTGGGAATTATAAAACCTTGGCATTTCTTTTCTCATTTGTGGATCCTGATGTACAGGTTAGAAGTATAAAAGTTGATGAAGACATTGATCAGATTTGATTTGTGCATCAATGTAGTCATGCTGAACTCAAACCATCAATATTTCTTCTGTTATTGTTCTGTAGTCATAATATAAAAAGGGATTTAGATATAAGGAATTCAGGCATGGTTTCATGGCATTTGATGCAGTGGTGACGAGTCTGTTTTGTTTTATTAAATCAAATTTTATTAGGGTTACTCATATATATTGTTCCAGGTTAAAGCATGATGCAGCAGAAATCAAGAAAGTGAAAAGTATCCCTTACCATGATACAATTTCTTTACCCACATGATTACCTTTACATAGTACAGATTCAGCTCCATGAGCACAGTGAATATGTGTGAACTCATTTGCATTCATGAATTTTAAAATCTGCATCAAGTGCAGGGAATGTAAACATGGAGTGGGGGCAGACACAATTACAAGCACATGACCTACTTCTGCAAGGGCAAGCACTGAGAAATGTCACCTGCTAAGTGCTTGCAAGTGTAAATGATTACTCTGACTACAGGAATAATTAAGTTTTCACAGTCAGTCCTCTTTGATGTATACTTACTGAGGGTGTGTTAGGGAGAAGGAACTTGCAAGATAGTGTGTAACTATATTGACTGACTTAAAAGAGCACCATTCCTAACATTTGTATAAATTATTTATGACAACAGTTTCTGCCTCTGAGCAGAGTGTTTCTGCAATTCTAAGGAAGTAGATTTCTCATTGAAACATATATAATCTGCAAGGGAAAGCACACAGCGGTCTTGTTACAGAAGCATAGGTAAGGGAATGGTTTTCACAAAATAAAGAGAAGAAAAGAGCTGCGGTGTTGCAGTTTTTATATTGTGTAAAGAAAGATTATCTTCCCTTTTGCCAGTATCACAACCATGTGACAGTGAATTACACAGGACAAAGTTCACACCTTGGTTCTGTTGCACCTGTAATGTCAGTTTATGCTTTGTCACATCTTGAATAAATGTAGCCTCATTGTGTATCTTCGCAGAGTAAGCATGTGTGTGTGGCACATACTGAAAAGACTCTCAACTATGTCTAAGGAATGCCCTGATGTCCTAGAGCTCTAATCCAGAGATAGTGGTGTTTGTGTGAATGTAAATGAAGCTTAAGGAGCTTGCTGAAAGACAACAAAGTTGAGGTAGTATCAAAACTGTACATTTTATCTCCTTCTTTCATGTTCGCTCTATTTTGGTATTTTTTCTCTTGTCATGTGCACACCATTTGGCATTGTACATTCTGGACTGACAGTTATCTCTAGCAATGCACTACAGTTTACTTCCTAAGGAAAAAAAGTGAAAAATGTAATTTCAGATCCCTTCTGTAGTGAAAACAAGCCTGGCACCAGTAAGGATATCAGCACTCCTGATAGTACTCAGTGAATAAATTCCACCTGACTGGTCATTTTCCCTGTGGCACAAGGTGTTAATTGCAGTGATCTTAGAGAATGAAAGCAGGCAATTAATGCTGGGTTTGAATCCAGTTGACAAATACTTTTACAGAGGGGGTCAGAATGTCATTTGTACACATTTTGATTGCACATGAATTTCTTAACTACGTTTATTGCAACAAATGTATCATTCCTGCAATATAATGAGTGTCATCATCATCATCTTTCAGTTGTTCCGTTAGGGCTCGCCACAGAGGATCATCTGTTTCCATTTCTTCCTGTCCTCTGCATCTTGCTCTGTCACACCAACCACCTGCATGTCCACTCTCACCACATCCATAAACCTTATCTTAGGCCTTCCTCTTTTACGGTTACCTGGTAGCTTCATCCTTAGCATCCTTTTCCCAATATACTCAGCATCCCTCCTCAGCACATGTCCAAACCAACATAATCTTGCCTCTCTGGCTTTGTCTCCAAACCTTCCAACCTGGGCTGACCCTCTAATATACTTATTCCTAATCCTGTCCATCCTCGTCACACCCAGTGCAAATCTTAACATCTGTAACTCCACCACATCCAGCTCTAACTCCTGCCTTTTTGTCACTGTCTCCAACCCATATAACATAGCTGGATCACTACCCTCTTGTAGACCTTCCCTTTCCCTCTTACTGGTACTTATCTGTCACAAATCACTCCTGATACTCTTCTCCGCCTACTCCATCCTGCCTGTACTCTCTTCTTCACCTCTCTTCTACACTCACCATTACTCTGAACTATTGATCCCAAGTATTTAAACTCATCCACCTTCGCCACCTCTACTCCTTGCATCCTCACCATTCCTCTACCTCCCTCTCATTCACACACATATATTCTGTCTTAGTCCTGCTGACCTTCATTCCTCTTCTCTCTACAGCATATCTCCATCTCTCCAGGGTCTCTTCCACCTGTTCCCTACTCTCACAACAGATCACAATGTCATCTGCAAACATCATAGTCCATGGGGACTCCTGTCTGATCTCGTCTGTCAACCTGTCCATCACCATTGCAAATAAGAAAGGGCTCAGAACTGATCCTTGATTTAATCCCACCTTCACCTTAAATGCATCCATCACTCTCACCACAGACCTCAACCACTGTCACACTATCCTCGTACATATCCTGTACCACTCTTACATACTTCTCTGACACTCCCGACTTCCTCATACAATACAACAACTCCTCTCTAGGCACCCTGTCATATGCTTTCTCTAAGTCTACAAAAACACAATGCAACTCCTTCTAACCTTCTCTGTACTTCTCCATCAACACTGTCACAGCAAACATCGCATCTGTAGTGCTCTTTCCCAGCATGAAACCATACTGCTGATCACTAATCATCATGTCCCTTCTAAACCTAGCTTCCACTACTTTTTCCCATAACTTCATGCTGTGACTGATCAATTTAATCCCTCTGTAGTTACTACAGCTCTGCACATCACCCTTATTCTTAAAAAGCGGTACCAAAACACTTTTTCTCCATTCCTCAGGCATCCTCTCACTTTCCAAAATTTCATTAAACAATCTGGTTAAAAACTCCACTGCCATTTCACCTAAACACCTCCATACTTCCACAGGTATGTCATCTGGACCAACAGCCTTTCCATTCTTCATCCTCTTCATAGCTATCCTTACTTCCTCCTTGCTAATCCATTGCATTTCATGATTCACTATCCCCACATCATCCAACCTTCTCTCCCTCTCATTCTCTTCATTCATCAACCCCTCAAAGTACTCTTTCCATCTGCTCAACACACTCTCCTTGCTTGTGAGTACGTTTCCCTCATTATCCTTTATCACCTTTACCTGCTGCACATCTTTCCTAGCTCGGTCAATATAATGAGTGTAAAGTATGTTAAACCTGATGATGATATATAATGTGGAGTGCACATGACCATGTATGATGTGCACAATATTTTTTTTTATAATTATTGAGTTGTCACATATCATACGTATGTTTATGATAATATGTGTTACAAAGTATATACTTAGCCTAAACCACCATATTTTACTCTGGTCATGTAACTGCATCTGAGATGATTTATAAACACTACCTTTCACATACAAATGTAGTCCCATGACTAAGTAAGATACACAGGCATCTCTTAACTATTTCTACATTCAGATATAAACTAGTATACCACTAATTACATTGTTAACAAGTAGGTTCTACTGGGTCAGTAACAGTTAATAAGCACACACACACACACACACACACACACACACACACACACACACACACACACAAACATATATATATATATATTGTTTTTCTTCAATGTACTGTACAGTTGCAGCAGAGAAAGCAGAAAACTGTGAGAAGCATCAGAAGAGACTAACGTGTCTCACAGAGGCATGGGGTAAGTATGCATCAGGTCTGAATGCAATGCACAGAAATATTTCCAGTCCATCACTGTATATCATCTTGAGCAAGAATACCTTAACTTTTACATTAAACCTACATGCTTGCTTCAAATAGGTCTTGGTTATTGTATTAGGCAATGAGTTCATCAGATTAATTGTGTGAGTTCAATACCCAGAGCCAGACACTAGATTTTTTTACAAGATAGTACTTATAAGATATTAACTTCAATACTGCATGACATTAACAATTCAATATTTGCAAATACAGTTGCTACCTTAGAAAGCAGATAGAAATATGTGATTCTATTAGCATATCATATTATTGTGATTAATTGATTTTATGACTCATTAATGCTGTCTCATCATATCTGGTTGTGGGCAAGGTGTATTTATTTTGGTTTATATATTGAAATAATTTATCAACATGACATGCCATTGATTTATTTCTACATTTTGTCTCCATCAACCTATCGCTCTTTATACTTATATACATCTATAGCTATGTATCTCTCTCTCTCTCTCTCTCTATATATATATATATATATATATATATATATATATATATACACATATATATATATATATATATATATATATGTATATAAAAATTCTTTTGGCTTTTCCCTGTTAGGGTTTGCTACAGAGGAACTCCAGTCCATTAATGATTGGCAGTGGATTTTTACGGTGCTGAGTTGCCAGCCTGATGCCCAGCCTTCAAAGAAGGCACACCCATTCATGCACGCACCTACCTGCATGTCTTTAGACATCATTCGACCATGGGGAGGACATGCAGACTCCACACAGAAGGCACTCCAGCTGAGAATCGAATGGGAGAACTTCTTGCTGTGAGGTGGCAACGCTAACTGCTGCCCCACCATGGTATATATATATATATATATATATATATATATATATATATATATATATTTTTTTTTTTTTTAATACATTGCTGCTGAAAACAAACTTACCATTAGCACAGGGAGGTAGACCAACTACTATGGTTCGGCCTGCCATACCTCCACAGCTGGCTGCAGTTGCACCACAACAGGCAGCACAGACACCCAGTATATCTAGCTTACAAGCTGTCAGCATTGCCTTCACAACTCTTGCCCTACAAGCTCCACCATAGTCAGGTAGCTTTCATAGCTGCTGTTGCAGTGGTACCGTCCAGGAGCAGTAGTAGTGGAGTTGGCAGTTTTGTCACTGATCAGGAGCTAACAGGGCTGGTGGAGGGCATTATGACAAGGGGTCTTGGTCCCCAAATTGACAGGAGTGAAAAAGTCATGTGCTGTATTGCCATATCAATGCCACATCTGGTACTGACACAAGAGACAGTGATGACAGTTCAGAGGGTGAGGACTAGATTATCACTGTTCTCAAGTTGGACATGGATGCAACTCCTAGGTCCCCTACCTAACCCCAATCATTGTTTCCTCCAACCTGTTCTGTCCATCACCATTCCTGTCTGTCTTATGTGTCCTGTGTGTCTGTACCTGCTACATAAGCTACCCTATTTACCTGACCCTCACATTCGTAAGCATCTTCCCCAATGTTTCTCCCTCTCCAAAATAAATAAATAAATAAATAAAACAGAAAATGAGCACAAGCCCCCCCCCAAAAAAAAAAAAATATTAAACCCCATACATAGTTCTCCACTTCATCTATGTGTAATCATAAACCACTTGATTTCATGCAATTGACTATACAACATTGTTTTGTTGTTGCCACCCATCCTTGGTGTGGTGACTCTCTGAAGTCATGAAACTATGTGTACAGTTCGAAATCCATGCGGTAAAGAAGTGTAGAGCTATGGTGCTCTCCCACCACCCTCCTGCAAATTCCTGTGTTCTTTCCCCTGTGTCCTACCATCTGCTTGCCAGTCCCATTTTTTTCACTGTCCTATCAAGCCCTTTTTCACATATTTAATCTAGTCAAAAATCAGAATCACACACAACATACATGGCCAGAAATGGCCCATCGAAAAGCCTTCAGTTTTCATCCTCAGCATTTGCGCAGAGAATGGCATTGGGCACCAGTCCTGAATTATATGAATGCCATTTAACTTTCTATTGCAAAATCTGAAGATTTTAATTTCAGCCACATTAGTCCGGTTACTTTTGCTCAAATGTGCTTAAATCTGCTGCACTATGGAAATACAGAGTAAAGGCAGACTAAATCACCATTGTGAAACAGTTACTGTAACAGCTCTTAGGTTGCTGGATATAATAAATTAGAAGCTCCTATGTGGTGTGTTGAGCTAATTATCATGTTTATAGGCTGATGATTTTATTAGTGTCATAGGTTCAACTACAGCTGTAGGTCAAATTATTATTTTATCACATTTTATATTCCTATCATATAGTTAACTGCAAACATGCATTTATCTCCACTTACATTTCATTAACATACCATCTGAATAATGCAGCAAGAAAGCATTTGCAAAATCATTCCATCCTCAATAGGGAGGCACCCTAATCCTGATTATGTCTTAATCTCAGATGTGACCATAATTCCAAAAAGGGTGGTGGTGTAGCTATCTTGTATAAATCAGAACTTCAAGTTTCATCCTATAATGCACCTCTACCTCCTAATACCAATGCCGAAACCCTAACTATTAAACTACAACTTAATAAATCTAAATTTATTTTTATAATCTGTACATATATCCCGCCTGGAAATAATACTAATACCCTTGAAAACATTCTTAGTAGCCTTTCCACTCTACTTCCTCAAGAAACAATAGTACTGAAAGAGCGTAACAACGAACAAGAACACTATGAGAGACTACTTCGTAAAATAAACAGACGTTTAATGACTCCAAATTAATTTAAGGCTTTTTGGCTAAATCAAATATTTAGCCTTCCTCAGACAAACAGCAGAACAGGAAATGACATTTCTTAAAATATATGTATAGAACCAATTGAAATAAAGTGCATTTAGTAATTAGTTGTAACTAAGGTTACCTTAAAGTAGTATAATCCATTGCAAACATAAGCCTTGAATAAAGGTAAAGATAGAGTGCCTCTATAGGCATTGCAACGGAACAGCAAGTGATACTTTGTTGCAAGTAACTCCATTCATCAAAATATTTACACAGATGTTAAACTCTATAATTACTGGATTATTTAATCATACAACTTGCTTCATACTTATGTGATGTGTTAAAAATGTTATAAAAACAGTGAATGATAAACTAAAAATATTTGTGTATATTTTAAATTGTTACCAAAAATATTTCCACAATTTGGAACATTATTTCCACATTTAAACATTAAAAATACTGATTAGTTTTGTGCAAGAGCCCAGAATTCCTGTACAATAATCATAAAATAATACAATTTTACATTAGTGCATTCTGTTAGGGAATAATTGATGTTGGGTCCATTTCATATCCAAATGTGAGAGACCTTCCCTATATGTGTTATCTGTTATACGATAACCATTTTAATACACATTTTATTGATAGGTTGTCATTGATGCCAGGTAATAAATGTCTCTATTCTCGTGTACCTGCCACATCAATTCATCTATCTCTAACCTAATTTGCCAGGGGCCACCCATTGGATCTGGCATTCTTTGTTGAGTATAACAAAGTTGAAGGAATGCCCTGTATTGCTAATAATATGCTTAGCTAGGGCATTGTTCACATCCCTTCTGCTAATAGCATAAATGTGTTCGTGTATTCTGGTCTTGAATCTACGCTCTGTCTTGCCAATGTAGAAAGCTTCACATTGCTACACAGAGCAGCATATACCACAGATTTTGATTCACAGTTGTAATGCTTGCTTATTTTATATGTCCTATCTTTAATGTTGAACTGAGTGCCCACTCTAATAAATTTGCATTCTGCACAGGCACCACATTTGTACATTCCTTTGGGAGAAATGAACTTTTTGGTGCCCTTTCCAAAATAGCTTTAAGGTTTTGGCCTCTCCTGTATGTTATGTTGGGTTTTCACCTAATGCTGTAGACAAAGTACTGTCATGATTAATTACGTCCCAATTCTTATACAGGATCTCCTAATTTTTGAAAATCTAGCGAGAAAGTGTGTAAAAAGACACATTATAATTAGTGTCCTTACTTCTATCTCTAGTTGGCAGACTAACGAATTAGTGCCAATTCTTCTTCCCGAAAGTTTTGTTATTAAGAAGGGGAATAAAATGGCCTGACTTCCGTTTATTTACTACTTCCACTATGATGTTGTCAATCAAAGTAAGTGGATAGCCTCTTGCCAAGAACATATTTTTAGTTTGTTGCATTCATGTTGGAAATCCAGATCATCAGTAACCATCGTGACGCCCTCACTAACTGACCTTTACAACCGATCTTTTTGGTAGTAGGGATGGCTACTGGAGAAATGCAAAAAACTATTAGAATATGTGGATTTTCTATGTATGTTACTTTTCAGTCTTTTGTTATTAACATCCTTTGTAAGAAGAATGTCTAAATAACTGATCTCACTTTCCTGTATGTTAAAAGTGAACTGTAAAAGTTTGTCATGTTGGTCATTCGTTCTATAAAGTTAGGGATGTCCTCACTATTGCCTTTCCATAAACAGAAAATGTCATCCTGGTATCTGGTATACCAGGAGACATACTGTTTAAAAACCTCATCCTTAAATAGAAGTTCTTTTCCCAATGTGACAGTACTGCATTGGCGATCTAACCCCCACATGGTGACCCCATTGCTACTCCGGAGGTTTGAAGGTAAAATTGTTTTCAAAAAAGAAAAAGTTATTTACCAAAACCATCTCCAAGAGTGTTTCAGTCAAATAAATGGTGTTATTGTCAACATTCTTGGCAACCATAAATTCTCTCACCCAATTAAGGCCTATATCCTGTGGTATAACTGTATACAGATCTTTTATATCTATTGTAAGGAAAACTATGTCCGGGGTATATTCAATTAATGTTTTTCAGAAAGGACCAAGAGTCCTTACAGATATGTGCCTCCTGTGCTAGTAAAGGTTTAATAATACTATCAACTAGTCTTGCACATGCGTAGGTGCGAACCCCTGCCATCAACAATAGGCCTGAACGGAGGTGAGTAAAGCTGTTTATGTAATTTTGGTGTTCCAAAGAAGGCTGAGATTCTGAGGGATGGCATCTGCAAATATCTATACGTTTCTGGAATAATAAAACCTTCCATAAGTAAATCATATAGTATGTTATTAATCTTCCTGTAGGCTCCATGTATCTCATTCAGAGATACTTCCTTATAAGCTGGTGTATCCAAATGCTTCTTCATGTATTCCACATATTTAAAGTGGTCCATTAAAACCACCCCACCCCCTTTATCCGGTTTCATGACACGGATCCTACAATCCCTTAATAAATGGAGAAAATCCCATTCCAGTGTGGTCATATTGTTAAGATCTTTTTGGTTATGTGTCTTTTTTACACACTTTCTCGCTAGATTTTCGAAAAATTAGGGAGATCCTGTATAAGAATTGGGACGTAATTAATCATGACAGTACTTTGTCTACAGCATTAGGTGAAAAACCCAACATAACATACAGGAGAGGCCAAAACCTTAAAGCTATTTTGGAAAGGGCACCAAAAAAGTTCATTTCTCAGCGCCCCAAAGGAATGTACAAATGTGGTGCCTGTGCAGAATGCAAATTTATTAGAGTGGGCACTCAGTTCAACATTAAAGATAGGACATATAAAATAAGCAAGCATTACAACTGTGAATCAAAATTCATGGTATATGCTGCTCTGTGTAGCCAATGTGAAGCTTTCTACATTGGCAAGACAGTAGATTCAAGACCAGAAGAATACGAACACATTTATGCTATTAGCAGAAGGGATGTGAACAATGCCCTAGCTAAGCATATTATTAGCAATACAGGGCATTCCTTCAACTTTGTTATACTCCAACAAAGAATGCCAGATCCAATGGGTGGCCCCTGGCAAATTAGGTTAGAGATAGTTGAATTGATGTGGCAGAGTCTGAACTAGAGCACATTTATTACCTGGCATCAATGACAACCTATCAATAAAATGTGTATTAAAATGGTTATCATATAACAGATAACACATATAGGGAAGGTCTCTCATTTGGATATGAAATGGACCCAACATCAATTATTCCTAACAGAATGCACTAATGTAAAATTGTATTATTTTATGATTATTGTACAGGAATTCTCTTGGGCAAAACTAATCAATATTTTTAATGTTTAAATGTGGAAATAATGTTCCAAATTGTGGAAATATTTTTGGTAACAATTTAAAATATACACAAATATTTTTAGTTTATCATTCACTGTTTTATAACATTTTAACACATCACATAAGTATGAAGCAAGTTGTATGATTAAATAATCCAGTAATTATAGAGTTTAACACCTGTGTAAATATTTTGCTGAATGAAGTTACTTGCAACAAACTATCACTTGCTGTTCCACTGTAAATGCCTATAGAGGCACTCTATCTTTACTTTTATTCAAGGGCTTTGTTTGCAATGGATATATACTTTTAAGGTAACCTTAGTTACAACTAATTACTAAATGCACTTTATTTCAATTGGTTCTATACATATATTTTAAGAAATGTCATTTCCTGTTCTGCTGTTTGTCTGAGGAAGGCTAAATATTTGATTTAGCCGAAAGCGCTAACATTAATTTGGAGTCATTAAACGTCTGTTTATTTTACGAAACAATAGTACTGGGTGACTTTAATATTGACTGGACTACCTGTAGCTCCCCTAATCCTAACACCCACATTAACCTTTATGGTTTCACCCAAATAATAAACACCCCCACAAGAATCCACAAACCTAGTAATAAAGAAACCACTCTTGACTGGATCCTTGTAAATAGTCATCCTGAAATCTATATACCAGGAACACTATCTGATAACATTAGCGACCATGTTTTAACCTATATAATAAGGCAAAAGGCTCATAATCCTACCAATAACACCTTTATAACCTTTCGTACAAAAAAACACTTCCAAGTAGATAGCTTTCAAAATGAACTAAAAGCCTGTAACTGGTCACCTCTGAAACACCTCAAACTTGATGAAGCTGTTTCTTATTTTAATACTAAATTCCTACAAATCCTGGATCTCCATGCCCCCCTTCGATCGTCCAGAGTCAGGACCAAAGCAGCAACATGGCTCATACAACAAATCAAGGAAGAAATGTTCCTATGAAACAAAATATGGGCCAAATGGAGAGCCACTAAGAGCTCTGCAGACCATCTACTCTTTAAACAGCTAAGAAATGCAACCAAAAAGGACATTATCGTAGACAAAAAAATTATTATCTCCACCTTCAAGAATCTCATACAAAAAAAACACAAAAGTTCTGGTCAGGCATCAATAAACTTCTCCGACCAGGACATTCCAAAACTCCAGCCCCAACTTCAATTCCTCATGACAATCCTTTGCAAATAGCTGATGCCTTCAATAATCACTTCACTGAAATTATTCAAAATCTCATAGGTTCATAGGTTAGTACTACGCTAACTGCCCTTGCGAGCCATTTTAAGCCTAGCCAATTATCCCTTGTGAGACTCAAACCCTGCACATTGTGTTTGTAAGGCAAACACCTTAACCATTAGGCCACCCTCCCAACCAAATCTTGCAAAGACACTCCCTCCCAGTCCTCCCAACCCTTTACAAAACATAAGTCCAGTGCCCTCCTTCCACATACAACCTGTACCAACATCCTTTATCTGCAAACTCCTTCAAAAACTTAAGCCTTGTACCCCTTCTGCTGACTGCCTGCCAGCTGAATATCTTCAAATAGCTTCCAAAGTCATAGCTTATCCCATATCCATCCTTATAAACCATACCATCACAGAAGGTAGCATCCCATCCATATGGAAAGTCTCCCACATTATCCCTTTACATAAAGGAGGCAAATCCACTGATATCTCCAATTTCCGTCCAATTGCATTACTCTCCCCACTTGCCAAAATAATGGAAAAATGTATTCACCATCAACTACTTCAACACCTGCTCGACAACAATTTACTTGCCAACTGCCAGCATGACTTTAGGTCCTTTCATAGTACAACCACTGCCCTGCTAACTTTTGCTGACTGTATAAACAGAAATCGAAATAATAATTCTCTGTCTTCCGCATTATTTATTGACCTATCAAAAGCCTTTGATATGGTTAACCATGACTTACTAATCAGTGTAGTAAAAGCACAATCTCTTGACCCTCAAGCAATACTTTGGTTTACATCCTATCTAAAAAACAGACATCAAGCAGTGCTCTGGGATAATAACCTATCCACACCCCTCCCCATAAACATTGGAGTCCCACAAGGCTCTATATTAGGCCCTCTTTTATTTTCCATTTTTATTAATGACCTCAATACTGTTTTTCCTCAAGCCACCTGTATTCAATATGCCGATGACTCTACTCTAATATGTTCTTCTAATTCATCAATCTCTCTTCAAACCCTTACCCAAACAGTATTTAACACTGTTGAAAATTGGTTTTCTGACCATTGCCTCCTCCTTAACCCCAAAAAAACAAAATTGTTACTTTTTGCTCCCACCCAAAAGTCTCCATCTATCCACTTCACAATTACCTCTAACAACGGTACCACTATTCCCCTGATACTACTACACGTCTCCTGGGCATTACTATAGATAATAACCTCAGCTATGACGATCATATCAACAATACCATATTGATGGTCAATAAAAAACTTGGCTCCTTGTATAGAATTAAACCTTACCTCACACCTCTAGCTAGAACCACCATTGCCCAGACCCACCTCACTTCTACCCTATTCTATGCTTCTGCTATATATGCCAATCTATCAAAATCTAATCAAAGTAAGCTCGAAAGTAGCTATAACAATATAGCAAGATTTGCCACTGGCACCCCTTTTAGAACCCACCATTGTCACAACCTTAAACAACTCAGGTGGTCTGAACTACAAAACCAGCTGGTGTATAATCAACTAGTGATCACACAAAAAATCCTTCATCACCCAAATAATACTCCAGTCCTCTCTAACCTAATCACCCCATATAAAAATCTTGCGACACTTCGTTCAGCTAATAAGTTACTAATCGCCAATATCAAATCTAATAATAAAGCTGGAGACTCCCTTTTTACCAACGTTGTGGGAAAAATATGGAACAAGCTTCCTATGTCACTCACATCTCTCTCATCTACATCTCTCTACAAAAAACACCTCAAAGAACTTATGAAAAATCATTGGCTCTGTCCCTGCACTAAACCTGACTGAAACTTTTAAGTATTACATATAGTAATTTTGCTATATTTGGAGCTTATCTCCACATGAAAGCTATTAGTGTAAGTAGTGAATTTTTATTTTGTAATTTCTATTTTTGTAATTTTTATTTTCTAATTTCTGTTTTGTAATTTTATTATGTTTGGAGCTTATCTCCCTGGGCCTCTACTGAAAATGGACATGTATCCAGCTAGACTAGCCCAGTCAACAAATGTAAAATAAAATAAAATAAAATAAAATAAATAAATAAAATAAAATATTGGTTGCTCTCTTCTACCCCCTCTTCCTCCCTATAGCAGGCCCTTTATTGTACAGAGCATGACATTAAAACTGAGGAAAGAAGTAACAGTAACCCACAATACAGATGGTTCTACATGTCCCAGAAAAATGCTGTTGGTATTTCTCTCTCCCCATTTCTCTCTCTTTCTGTTCAACCATTCTGTTTCAGTAAGTTGTTACTGTCCATCAATTGTGTGATTTAAAGTGTATAAAATAAGAGTTCCTTTGTGGAGTGATGAGATAATGCTTATATCTATAGACAGATTTTTTCCATACTTTCATGAGTTCTAATCCAGGCATTTGCTAAGGGCTACTGACTGTTTTTAGTTCACTTTTTTTCTGTAGCCTACATATTTTAAAAATGCTTCTGTCATAACTTACTTGTTCCCTTTCTCCCTCTTCCCCTGTTTATGTATTTTCTCCCTTTTGTGTTCATCTTCCTCCTCTGCATTTGTGCAATGTCTGGTGCCAAGCACCAACCTCAACTTAGGCTAAATAGAAGTACACAGGTTACATCAAAATCTAGTGAGGTTTTTGCCTTCAGCCAAATAATTATGGTACCCTTTGTGCTACTGCACTTAGCTATGTTTAGTCAGGCTAATCTTCTGTTGAACAACCTGAAAAGCTGAATACACAGCATACAGTTGCTGTGAAGGCAATGAAGGTTAATACATATATTCTCCTTGTCTGCAATTTACTGTTATATTGGTAACTTGTGAAGTAGAAGTTCCTATGTGGTTGGTTTAAATAATACTATGAGCTGTAGATTTTTCTTGGAATACTGTCAAGGTTCAAATCTAGGTGTATGCCAAATTGTTTTGGAATGTGCGATATGACTCCTGTGGGTGTAACTGTTGGTTACATATTTCCTAACACACCATTATCCTGTGGCTGTATTAATCTCCTTGCTCCCTAATGTGAAGACTGTCTTGTTCAGATCATGCCTGAATAATTAGGATTCAGACCCCAAACTGTGGGCAGCAAAGCAAAAGGAGGTGGAGCTGCAATATATATAAAAAAGACATATACAACTCCTGGCTGGTCAAACAGTATGGCGCACAGGAAACACTCCAGGTACAGTTAACAATTGGCAAGACCCCTATTCAAATCATAGCTAGTTACAGGCCTCCAACTTTGACTCAAGATGCCTACTCCACCTATCTGGACCTCTTCGAATCCATCAAGATTCAACCCTTTACCCTGATCCTGGGTGAGATTGGAAGAAATACTCATGACAGAATACAAAAGCCCAGAGATTCCTTGATTTTGTCAATGCAAATGCCTTGGACCAGTTGGTTGACACCCCCACAAGAGGTGAAAATATCTTGGACTTGGTATTAACCAACATGAATAACCACTGCAGCATCCCTAAAGTGTCATCATCCCTGGTAAGATCCGACCACAAAGTGGTCACTTTTGAAGTCACCATCTCCCCCAACACCCCCCCCCCCACCCCACTAGCTACAGTCAAACAGAAAAACTTCTCCAAAGCTGATTACAACCTCCTGAGGGAAAGTATAAACAGCTTCACAGCCCCCTCCCTAGCACATATGTCCAAACCTACACCAAAGTACTATATGAGCATTTATATAGCTGCATGGAATCAGGAATACCCAACAGAGCGAAATAATCATCCTCAAGGAAGAGTAAAGCTGTCTAGTGGACATCTGCAATTAATAAAGTCTATAATAAAAGGAAAAAAAATTGCTGTCCAGGACCAAGAAAGGGCAGGAGCTTATTTGGAAGCAATATCTCCATAGCCTGAACAAGCAAATAAGAGCACTAGTGAAATCCTCCAAAGCAAACTTCGAGTCCAAACTGACCACATCTACTAAAGACAAGGCCTTCTTCACATATGTCTGCAATCTCAAGGTAAGCACTCAAATACGCTCAGAACTGGTGGGTAAGGGCACCACATACATAAACGCTATAGATATAGCCAACCTGCTGGCAGACAGGTTCAATGAAAACTTCACCCCTCTGTCCCCCCATCAGTAAAACAGGACATCCCCAGCACCTGCCCTCCTCCCCTTATCTCTAGGGAGCAAGTCATCATTGCCCTCTCAAAGGCAATAAATGCAGCCTCCATGGGACCCAATAACTTCTCAGGCTGCATCCTACATTAACTCAGGCAGGAACTTGCAGCACCATTAGGCACCCTATTCAGCCTAAGCTTGTGTACTGGTTTCATCCCAGCCAAGTGGAGGATAGCCACTGTCATCTCTTTGCACAAAGATGGAGCATTCACCAATCCAGAAAATTATAGACCCATCAGCCTAACTAGCCTGATCTACAAGGCCATGGTGTGGATTATCATGGATCTCATTAACAAGGACATTGGCAACCTTCAGACACTCGATTCCACACAGTTTGGCTTCATCAAGGGGAGGTCATGCCTGTTAAATTTGTTCAACTTCTTTGAGACAGTCACCAAGGCCATGGACGAGGAGAAGACAGTGCACACCACCTAACTTGACATAGCCAAAGCCTTCAATACTATTCCTCACTCAGGTATAATAGATAAACTCTCTCAACTAGGCATGAATCCATATGTTACCAGATGGTAGCAAACTGGCTCACTGAGAAAACCCACCTAGTCAAAATAGGAGATGCCACCATAAGCAGTAGACCTGTAATGAGCAGTATACCCCAGGGATCGGTCCTGGGGCCTCTGCTGTTTGGGTTACACTTGTATGAGGTGCAAGCCAAAACCAGTGGGCTATGGCTGCCAAAGTTTGCAGATGACTGCAAGTTGGGTACTGTCATCAATTCCCCTAGTAATGTGGAAACCCACCAAGAGAGTCTCACCCAAACAAATGACTGGTGCCAGAAATATGGCCTCAAACTGGATGCCAAAAAATGCATCATCATCCCTTTTGGGGAGAGTGACATCCCACAAATCACAACATTGATAATAAGGTCCTAAGCACGCAATCAGTCGTGAGGGACTTGGGCACCCAGGTTGATAGCAAACTGACTTTTGACCACCATATTGCCTCCGTTGCATGGAAAGCTTTCTACATGGCCCACCTCATTAGTAAGGGTATCTCATCCAGGGACAAGGTGGTCATGTTATCCCTATATTCTTCCCTTAATAGACCCATTATTGAGTACAATGCCCTTTTCACCATGTACCTCATGAAGAACATGCAGCAGCTGGAGAGACCACAGAGGTTCCTCACCAGAAGAATCCAGGGCCTCAAACATCTACCCTACACCGATAGGCTAAAGGTTCTCTCCCTCTACTCAGTCTCCTGCAGACTCCTCAGAGGTGACATCTGTCTGGCATACAAAACAATCTCAGACCCCACCTTGATGGGACTGCTGCATATCCACAAGTCAAGCTCCACTCGAGTAACCCACACACACAACCTCAACCTGGTCTGTGACATCACTAAGACTTGACGGGACAGCTTTATGTCCCAGAGACTTCCCCTATTGTGGAATAGACTCCATCTCCATGTCAATCAGAGTACCTCATTAACCCTTTTTAAGCGCAATCTGGATAACTGGATGGGGAACAGAAAATACACCCCTGGGATTCCATCTATGTCCCTGCTGGACAGTGGCATAGGGTGCTGACATGTTGGAACATGGGCTAAATTCTTGGCTAGGCTTGTAAGGGCCTCAGGGCCAATAGCCTAGTAACTTCCTATGATCCTATGATCCTATGAACCTATGATAAAGCAAACAGTAACACAACACAGATAGGTACAGAAATGAAACATAAAATAATCTCTTATTATGTCAATATGTGTATTCATGTTACCAGTGGTCCACCTCTTCTTAACCCTTCTGTGTTATCAAATAAACCTTCTTGGTTCAAAATTGTTTCCATAAACCATGCTTCTACCAGCAATAACATGCCTTGTCCCACATCTTCATCATAATACATCTGTAACATATATAGGATAATTGGCTAGGTTTAAAATGGCTCGCAAGGGAGGTTAGCCTAGTACTAATCTATGAACATACACACACATATATATATATATATATATATAGAAGAACTGCAACTGTCATGACAACTGTATAAATCATGACACCTAAAACAAGACCATAAGACATATCTGTGCTGTACTGCATCAGATTCAGAAATGTCTGTATGTGTATACTGCTTATTTGTGCAGAACAGGGCACCACTGCTTATTTGTGCAAAGGTCAGTCACAGCACCTCAGACTACTTCTAATTCCCATTCTAACTTCAACACCTCAAGATATGATTATTCATGAGTTAATACTTTGCCATCAGCAGCTCAACTGAGGTTGCAGTGTTGTGCTTCAGGCAGGGAGTAAAATCATATTTACAACAAATAATTCTTCAACTAACTATATCAACCTGCATGGATTTACTCAAACAATTCAATCCCCCAAAAGCTATGACAAGTCCTCCAACACACACAGTCAATCCTAAAGTGGATTCTGACAAATAGAGCAACCCAATCCTTTGAATCTGGCTGCCTACAAAACTGCCTGAGTGACCACCTACCAACATATATACTAAGGGTTCATACAAGTCAGGCTAAACACACTGTATACTGGCAAATAAGAAACAAATGAAACGTTGACCATACCAACTTCATTTCAACTCTAAAAAGTTGCAGCTGGGAACCACTTAAGCTACTCAACCTTGAAGGAAGTTAAATACTTCAACTCTACCTTCTTTGACATCTTAATCACATATGCTCCTCCAAGAACCATTAGAATTAAATCCAATTTTGCTCTTCGGCTTACTAAAGAAACAAGAACACTTCTGAAAACTAGAGACAAAGCCTGAGTCCAATGGCTCAAAACTAAATCCCAATCCACTAAGCAAACATACCTCAAGGTAAGAAAAAAGGCAAAGAAACTACTCAAACTAGACAAGACTAACTATTACCACAATATCCAAATGAAGTACCAAAACAACCCCCAAAAGTTCTGGAGTCATTAATATACTTCTTCCAGGGAAATCTAGAACTCCCTCTCCAACTACTACAAACTCCTCATACAATATAGCCACCCAATTCAATAAATACTTCACTGAATTCATTTTAACCCTATCGAACCATCATCACTCCCCGTCCTCCTCCAGTGAACCCATTTTAACCTTATCTAACCCTCATTTCTCCTCCTCCTCCAGTGAATCATCTAAGTCACATAATAACAACTACAGCTTTGCCTTATAACCAGCTTCTATGGGCAACATTAAAAACTACTAAGAAAACTACTAAAACCTACTACATTAGCCGCAAACATGTTACCTGCCAAGTTTCTTAAAATTGCTGCCAAGGCAATAGCCTACCCAGTAGTCATTCTTATTAACAGATTCATATCTGAAAATCTAGTCCCTGACATCTGCAAAATTTCCCATATTATACCACTGCACAAAGGAGGTAATTCAACCAAACTGCCCAATTATCACCCCATTGCTATCCTTTCCTCTCTGTCCCAAATCCTAGAGAGATGTATGAACACACAAATCATGAAATACTTAAACACAAACTTCTGTCAAACACACAGCAGGGCTTCCATCCTTTTCTTAGTACTACTACCGCTCTACTATCATTCACAAATATATTAAACAATCACAGAAACAATGGGAAATTTGAATCTTCAATCCTTCTTGACCTGTCTAAGGCCTTCACCATGGTTACACATAGCAAACTCATTAATTTTCTTTATGAACTAAATCTTAGCAATCCCACTATTGCCTGGTTCCAAAGCTATTTATCAGGTCAATAACAAGCAGTTCAATGGCAGCAGGACATATCCACCCTACTTCCAGTTACTCTAGGAGTTCCCCAAGGTTCTGTTCTAGGCTCCCTGCTATTCTCCCTCTTTACCAACAACCTACATACTTATAGGTTCATAGTTCATAGTTCATAGTTTAGTACTAAGCTAACTGCTCTTTGTGAGACTCAAACCCTGCACCTTGTGTTTGTAAGGCAAGCACCTTAGCCATTAAGCCACCCTCCCAACCCCCTCCAACTTCTACACTAAATGCTTCAATCATCCAATATGCAGATGAATCCACATTAATATGTACTGCTTCAACTCTACCAGAACTCCCCCTCACTGACACAAGCCTCCATTCTTTCTGTCAAAACATGGCTTACCAATTCCCAATTAATTCTAAACCCCAACAAAACTAAACTTCTTGTTTTCCTGCCCACTAGATCTACATCACCTACTCTTCCATTTAACATCAGGTCCAAGAACAAAACAACTATCTCTCCTGTCACTCACACCAAACTACTTGGCGTGGAAATTGACTGTAATATGAAATTTGATGTCCATATCTCCAATATGATAAAGAAGGTTCAAAAAACACTGGGCATTCTATACAGAAATGAACAATTTCTCACAAAAAATACTAGGGCCACAATTGCACATACACACCTTATCTCAACACTCCTTTACACATCTCCAATTATCACTAATTTCAGAAAATCAGACTTAGTAAAATTGAAGTCTTGTTAAAACAAAATTGCCAGGTTTGCCACAGACTCTCCATAAAGGTCACATCACCGTATAGCACTAAAGCAGCTTAGATGGCTAGAATTTCCCCAACTTCTCCTACACAACCAATTCACTCTCACCCACAAAATTGTGTATTACCCTAGCAACATCCCTGCCTCCAAGATCTACTTCATCCTCACACCAGCCATAGGTCCTTTTGGGCCACTAATACATTCTTCCTTGATATCACTAAAGCCAATAATACTGCTGGTGAATCCTTCTTCTCAAATTTTACATCAAAAAATGGAATACTCTACCCACAAACATAATAACTACTACATCCATAGCTCATTTCAAACAATTACTAAATGCCTACCTAGCTGACACATGGCTTTGTTCATGTTCTAGTCCTGGCTAGACCATACTGAAAACTAACTAGCTGGTAAAATAATTACCTTCCTTCTTTTCTGCATCTCTCAGTGTAGCTAACACTTCCCCACCATGTGTTTTTAACTAAATAAACCGTATGGTCCTCTGGCTTAAAATAGATTGATTTGCTATATATCTCACTTTCTAATTAGAAACTAGTTGTGTTCTAAATGTAAGGGTTACCACCTGTCCTTCTTTGCAAGGGTCAGTCCCACTTTGGGCAGTTGCATCCTGCGAAAAAACTTAAAAAATGGCAAATGTCCTGAGATTTTAAGACAAAATATATTTCTTACGTTTTCTTTGATAGTTGCATAAAACAGTCATTTTGTATCTGGAACACATAAATATTATATAAAATAGTATAAGCAACTCAAGTGCTACAAAAATAAGCTTTTATTTTGGCAAAAAAAGTGAAGTTATGACCTTTGCACTGGCTGTGGGTATGTTTTGTCCTGTAAAATCTCACGTTTCTAAAAAAATATCCCACTTTGGGCATTTGAAAAGGTGGCAACCCTACTAAATCTCCACTCACTTCTTGTATGAGGATGTTGGATAATATTTGTAAATATATGTATTAGCAACTATCTATAACTATCTTTAAATCTATGTATTTGTAATCATGCATAAAATGAGGGTATTCCTTATCATACTGCATATCAATATATTATTGTACAATGTCTCTTTAAATCTATGTATTTGTAATCATGCATAAAATGAGTGTATTCCTTATCATATTGCATGCCAATTATTATTGTTCAATGTTGTGTTATTATATGTGGAGCTTTTCTCCCAGAGCCCCCGCTGAAAAAAGGACTTATGTCCAGACGGACTCTCACAGTAATAAAATGTAAAATAAATAAATTCAGGTTGCACAATGTCTGTATGTCTTTGTTTAATTTTGAAAACAAGGTATCTGGATTTTAGACTATTGACTCAATAATTGTAATTATGCATTTTTTTATTTCTCTGTGGAACTTATGAATTATAACTAACTATTTTTTTTCCTGTGGAGCTTTTCTCCCCGGGCCTCTGCTGAAAAAGGGTAGTAGCCCAGTAGGGCTTTCTTGGTCAACAAATGTCAAATAAATAAACAAATAAAGTCAGTCTGTTAATGTATGTCTGCACTTAAATGGTTACACTTGCAACTGTGTTACAATAGTGGGTAACCTTTTAATACATAATCCATCACTACTATTCTACAGTGTACTGTCATCTTTAAGAAGTGACTGTTTTGTTAATGCACATAGTGCAAGCACGAGACACGACAAGTGACAGTTACACTATGAATGTTAACTATTTACATGCAATCATCATGGAAAGAAGTGGCAGGAATGCTTGATTGCCAATGCATTGGTTTACAACTGTGGTCATCACTGAAGTCCCATACTGTGAAACAGGTACATGTCCCTCACAGTAACGTAATATACATGAATGACAGTATACAAATCTTTAGCAGAGACGTACGTCATTACATGGGACATGGGACAAGCACGGTGCTGTTACATTGACCTGTCCTCAAACACATGCACTTATCCAAAACCAATAAAGAGTACCAGCTGTTCCACACAGTTTTCACTGAGTACAAATGTGTATTTTCAGACTGCTGAAGTCAGATTTCTCCTGTGGTGTCTGTGATTAATACTGTGTTCTCTAGATTGTGTAAGTAGATAGGTAGGAGGTTCAAATCTTACAGTGAGGAACTTGTTTGAATGGCTGCAATAAAGGCATGATGTATCAACTTCCAGTGAGGGGAAGATATTAACATGGGAGAGGTTGCCCTCACCCACTTTTACCACAGATATCTTTTCTGCATTACACTGATGAGGTCATCATGTCAAAAGTGCACACTCTGCCCTTACAACTCAGACTTCCCCTGTGGTGCTTGTGGCTAATTCTGTGTTTTATAGATTGTGTAAATAGGTAGCGGGTTTGTATCCAACAATGGTTAATTAATGTTGTAGTGTCATGTACAATTGTGTCTGTGACAGCACCCCTTATGTAAACTTCCACTTAGGAGACATACTTTCACTGGTAGAGGAATACTCGACACATTTATATTACCCCCATGCAATAAACAGTTTTGGAAATACAATGGTTACATCATGCTATCAAAAATTAACTACACCACAGTGAGCATATGAGTTATCCTGTGGTGTTGGCTATTGATACTGTGTTCTCTAGACTGCATAAGTACAGATGGAGGAGGTTTGAATCCATCATCTTTTGACTATTGTGCATGTGTGTTTGTCATTCTGTGTACAGAAGGCTTCTAATGTATGTAGCTGTGCATTGATAATGGGCACTTCAACCAACTTCATGCATTTTTATCAAAACATCAACGTATGAAAAAATGATGATGTCATACATTCAAATGTGTTATAACTGTTAAACAAGATCTTGTGTGATTCAGGCAGTGTTCTGTACTTTGTGGTCTTAAGTAGTCAGTTCAAATCCAGCCACTACTCTTTAGACTCACTTGTGTCTGTTTGACTGTAAATGCATTAGATAGGTAAGTCAGCTATCTGCTGTGTACATGCATGTCTGGGGATTCCTATTGCAATGATTTCTACTCATTTTTCACAAAGAAATACTTTACTGGATAATAATGATGCCATGAGATGAAATTTGGCTTTCCCATGAAAACTATGAATGCTTTTCCTGTGATGTGAGGCAATGTTCTGTATGCTCACACCTTAGTAAGGCATGTGTTCGAATTCATGATAATCCACACATTGTAGACTATTGCCAGTCTCTCATTACAATGACAACTGCATTACACATCACGTGTTTGGGTATAGTTAGCAGCAGCAATGTTGTGTGAGAAAGACACATATAGCAAGAGTCTTTTAAAGAAATTAAAGAAATTAGAGGCACACATATCCCTTGCAGCAACAGCATGATGTCACAGCTTCAAAGACCAAAATATCTCACAGTTGTAGCACTAGTAGTACTGTTGCATGTTCATTCTTCCCAATATCACATAGTTTCTGTCACATGGTCAAGTGTTCAAAACCCACATTGACTGTAAGCATTGTGTGTTCTACTGGTGTTATGCATGTATGACATCCACAAGTGTTGTAATCTGTACAATTACAGAGAGAAAAACCTCCCCCAGCCCTTTTATCCCATTCAAATCACAACACAATCATATGATATAATGACTTCACATAGGTGGAGTCTCACAGCTTTACTAAGACTTCCACTGTGGCGCATGTGATTCATACATGTGTTGGTGGTTAATGAACCTATATAGCCTACTGTTCAATTCCACGAATAATTTAAAATTATACAAACAACACTGCATACAGTTATCATTCTCAATGTTTACTTTGGAGAAAGTAATATAGTTATTTTGTAATATTCTACCAGTGAAACAGTTGTTCTGCAAATGTCATGGTGTGAATGCTCCTGTATCCCTTGCATTCAGTAATGACTTGTATAGCATATCTACCCTGATGCAGTGTGTTTCAAATCTGGGCAATGTTATTGTTCAAAGCAACAGGAACAGTGTCTTAGCTGAGAATCACTGATAATCGCTATGCTCATACTTATGTGAACATTAACAGAATTACCTCCTTGTCATCATACTGACAAAATCATATTGTGCACATTATCTTCAAATGGTATTTATTACTTCACACCTTAATTTCATGAATTTACTTCCACGGTGGTGCAGCGGTAGCATTGTTGCCTCACAGCAAGAGGTTCTCCCATTCGATTCTCGGCTGGAGTGCGGGGAGTGCCTTCTGTGTGGAGTCTGCATGTCCTCCCCGTGGTTGGGTGGGCGTTCGAAAGACATGCGTAAATAGGCGTGCCTTCATTGAAGGTTGAACATCGAGCTGGCACCTCGGCGTTCGTGAAAATCTACTGCCAATCATTAGCAGACTGGAGTTCTGCTGTGGTGACCCCTAACTGGGAAAAGCCGAAAGCCAACAACAACAACCTTAATTTCATGAATTTGTGAAAAGATCGTTTGCTATGTCATTGCAGACACAGTCAAAGCATAGCTCTGTAGAGTGTGTAGTATGATAGGTCAGGGTTTGAATCTGATAATTGCTGTCTGCCACATAGCTTTGTCAGATAAGAGTGGATAAGGCAAAGTAATTATTTATTGCATGGTCCAAGGGCAACATTTTAAGGCATCATCATCCACAGTAGGGGATGAATACCTATTATAATAGGTAATTTCTATAACCCCTTCAAGTGTGTTTATCATGACTATTTCTATGGCATCACAATTTGGTTCCCATCTTTCTGTTATCTTTGCTGCCATGTGTTCGAGTCTGGCAAGATACCAGTTTTGAGTATGTCATTGATTATCCACAGGCGTTATTTAATTTCCTAATAAGAATGCATTGTATTAGATGTCTTCCCACAAACATTTGTGTATTACAGCAATTGTTTTCTTTAGCCTGTACATCTTTATTGGACATGAGGGCTTACACAACATGTCTTCCATTATGTCATGATCCCAGATCATCATAAAGTGTGATTGGGCCTGTTCTAGGACACTTTCTTGTGTGTTTGTTTTGTTTACATGCTACTATGGCAGTGTTCGATGTAATGTCTTTCTGAGTATGCCCCCTATAATCATGTAGTAGATGCACTCCATTTTACAAACTGAGACCATGAAATACTGCAATGTCATCAGATCTGTGTTGTCATTTGTCACATGTATTCTAATTGCTATTACATTACTGTTTATTGATGTACATTGTTTCCATTTACCATCCCCTTGTACTTACCTCTGCACTAATAACAATGTATTTTGTGTACCTTCTCCTAATTTCACATTCCCTGCATTCACTTATTTTGTATAAGCTATCTATATGTGCTCTTATAATATATTTAGCTACAGGCAAGAACCTTTTTATACATTGCATGCTTGGGATTCCCAGTACCATTTCAAGATTACCAACACTTCTGCTGGCCATGAAACAGTGCATAGAAACGTGTAAGTGCAGTGAGCAGTACACATATTCAGTGATAGCTGCTACTCATCTCACTAATGCACTCTAATTGTGTAGGCTCTGCATGGTCTACATAATTGTTAATGAAACCCACGGCTTGTATTTCATTTAACTAATGGCATTGCTTACAATACAAGAAAAAATGAGATGTGGAAAGAATGTTGGTGTTTAACACCATTACATGGTCATTCGTTATTATGAGTGTCAGCTGAGTAATGCTGATGCTGACAGTTACACAAATGATTTTTAAAAAATCCATAAAAATGGGGGAGGGAAAAAGCAGAATGAAATAATATACACTATTACAAGCCTAGTACACAGTGGAAAGAAATGATTACGTATAACAGTCATCCTTCCATTAACACTAACACTGTTGCCACGTCACCCCAGCAATGCACAAATGATAATTGTTGCTAATTATGAAGAAAGAAGGGTCAGTGTCTATCACAGAATGAAATAATCTAATGTGCACTACCTTACTATAAAATATTACTTATTTAGCCAAATTAAAAGTGAATAAACATGCGTCACAAAACAGAAATGTCATACATTCCCTTTCCTGTGCATGACATCAACTCATAAAAATGCAAATTGAAAACAGCAGCAGGACATATTTAAATACATATAATTTCTATCACCAATTCAATCAAGTACTGTAAAACCATTTTTAAATTACTGAACATTACAACAGAAGCAATACCTGCATACTAAAACAGAGTCTGTAAACAAAATCAATTCAACAAAAGTGTGCAAAATGTACTTATTCCATATGTAACTCTACTGTAGAAAAAAATATTAAAGATAAAAGGAACTGTCTGATGAATAGTTACTGTAAATCATGCATCACATAGCATACCCCACATATATAGCAATGCATGCATCACTTTTATTTTATGTGTTTTTTAGAATGATGAAACATTTAATCTGAATGTCTTGGGGTTCTTAGTTGTGAACAACATGCCACCTCTTTACCTTATCAGTAATATACTGTGAACAAACCTGCCATATACGGTCCCTTGCTACTGCTGCCAGTTGGCCATCACACTACCATCAGTCATGATAAGACCTATACTGGGAGCTGCAGTGACATCACAGGACAGTTCACCATCAGACAAGTGCATGATCATATTCTGCAGAATGTAACACGTGGTAAACATCCTGAATGCAGTAGCACGGTCATAATGAAGAGCACTCCCAGACTCATCCAGGCAAGTAAAATGGAATTTCAACAGGCCAAAAACTCTCTCAATGACAATATGTGTCTATGTCAGGGTGGTGTTATACCTTTCTTCTGCAGCTACTATCAGATTCCTCACAGGCATCATAAGCCAGGGCTCCTGGGAGACAGCCTGCATCCCTGGAAAACACAATAAAAGAATTCAAAAGAAAAGAAAAGGTGAAGGGAGAGATGCTGTGATGCCCCACCACTGCCAACAGTAATCAAGGAGCCTCAGTCCTCACCACTGGCAACAGTGGGGGACGTGCACTGGAGGGATGACAGTTACACACACAGTATTTCCAGATGCAGCTCTTGGCATCAAGTGCAGTTTCCATTAAGAGAACACAGAGACCACAGTCAGTCCAGGGCTGTTTTTTCCCCTCTTTCTTCAGATCCCCAATAAGACTCCCCACTGACACAGCTATAGAGTTGAGTCCTTAGCCAGAGTTCCAAGCCAAGTCTTCCAACACTCTCTCTGTCCAACCAGTGCTTTTTGTCCCTGCCCAAGTAGCTGGCACACACACTCTTGCAGATTTGATTTATACACACACACACACACACACACACACACACACACACACACACACACACACACACACACACACACACACACACACACCTGGGAAAGCCTGGCACAGGTTTACTAGCTGTCCCCCCTTTTTCCCAGACTATAATGTAGTTTTCACTGCCACCAGAACCCCTTATCAGCTGCTTTCAGGTCCTTAACAATCTTACTGTTACTATTAATACAAATGGTAGTTTGACCAAGTTCAATGCTATTAGGAGTGGCCTACACAGTGTCAACAAATAAATATGCACATACTCTCAGAACTTAAATATTTCTGGACAGATCAGCCACAATGAAAGGGTTTAAATATATTTAATAATAAATATTAAAAGAACAAGAAAATAGTATATATTTACAGTGACATCAGAGTTCAAAATCACAAGAAATATTTAAAACAACATTGCAGAGCAGTCTCAAATAAATAAAGAAAAATATCTAAACTGAGTGTTGCTATATTCCTGACTATATCTAACAGAATTAAACTCTTCCCTAAAAACTTACTTCATCAAAGCAAGGAAGATGTGGTGAATGGATCTTCTCTACTTGTTGTTGTCAGGTCAAAGACAGAATACAGAATGATGTCCCTCTTTCAGAAACGTTGTAAATTAATATCTCAAATATTACTGCTGGGATAGCTTGCAGAATGGCATAATTTCTTATAATCTGACTCTATCCATGTGAAACTCCCACTGCTAGAATCTGGCAGTATTTAGCATTTACCTGTGAAAATACATAGACCTCAGATCCAGGGCAAATGATGGAAGTCATAAAATAATAAAACACTTCCAAGACAATAAAGAAAGCTTCTCAGCACAGACATTGTGTTTGTAACTCAAAAAGTTATTTAATTTCTGCTATTTTTCTGAAATTTTCTAGAATGAGGTTAACCTCCCGTGTTCCAATTTCCATTGTTAAAATATATACATTTAAATAGTTACAATAGTGTATCTACATTTCTGTTCTCTTCCATCAGGGCACACTCTGGATGCATCTTTAAGCTCAGTACTTTACAAACCCTTCTCAACACACAGCTATACAAACAAGTTTGATATGCACATAACATACATTTCTAATACAGTTGTAACACAAGTATCTTACATGTTTCAAATCATTTCAATATTCACCAGTGACATATAATTATTTACAAAATTCCAGGCAGCTGTTCTGACAGTATTTCCCTTTGCCACATTTCCATATAAGTCATGTTGATATTCACAAATGACATATAATTATTTACAAAAATCCAGATAGCTGGGCTGGCAATATTTCATTTCATGACAGATACAACAAAGGAAGGGTGGTTTAGTAATAAGAAATACATTTTACAAGGAGTAACTAATTAGATGATTAGAATTAAAATGTCCACTTACCAACAAGGTCTATGGGACATCCTACCATGCAGGAATAGGCAGTACAATGAACTTATGTGCCAAATATGGGAATCGTGGGCTCTGTCAGGATGCTGAGATGGCACCTTGGTGATGCACCCCCTTGCATCACACATTACCTGGCAGTTGATCAAACAGTAGCCCTTCCAATTGCAGTACAACTTCCCCCATGGTCCTGATGGGGCTCCAATGACAACAGTGGTACAATCTGTAACACCAAGCACCTCAGTGACTCATGCCATCCCATAAAAGGTACTCAAGGTTCAGGATCAGTGGGTGACAAAGGAAAATAGATGCACTGATCCACATATGATAACAGTATATTGAGGAACTGCTGTAGTATCCTCAAGGTAGAAGCCTCAGAAATACTCAATGTGTCCTCAGTCTATCTCTTGAAAGTCCCCATGACATCTGTAGTGAAGGTATACATACATTATTATCCAAAGTTATAGGAAAGTCATGGATCCCCCCATTCTGGTTTGTGGGCCATACCTACAGTGAATAGATATTATAGCATAAATCATTCAATGGTATGAAGTGAACAGATATCATCGCACTCCCAGGGCAATGTAAGGCACTCACCTTTGGGCTTATGTAGAACAATGCTACTAGAAGAAGTTAGGACCTGCACAAAAAGCACTCTTTCAATCATTATTGTTTACTTAAATTCATATTTCAACAACTGTGTGAAGTACGGTGATGGAACCTTAGATGATAATGTAGAAAACTGACACAGTCCATTTCATTCAAACTTCTACAGCTTAAGATATGCTGTTTATATTGTTAATTATGCAAAAAAGATAATGCTATTGTTTTTGTAAACATCTAAAAAACAAGTAAAAAGAAATAGCTTTTTTTCAAATAAGCATTAGCACTAGCTGAAATTAAGTGCTACTAATATTGAGCTTGTACAGTTTCTAAGATAAGGACTGCTGTTTTGAAAATTTACATAAAAACTAAAAAAAACTTTGAGTGCGTTGATGACTATTATTATAAAGAAGATAATTTTGCTTACCAATACAGCTATTTCTAGATTTTAAGTATTTGTCTTTCACAAAATATTGTTTAAGTTTTTTTAAGGTAACATCTCAGAAAACAGTACTCATAGCAGTATGAAGACAAAAGTGCATCTGAGATGAACAAAGGGGAGAGTTACAACTGTGGACAGTACTGAGGTATCAAACTCATGCCATGCTGCATAAAAGTGTTGGAGTGGGTGATTAATAAACAAATACTCAAGAGTATTAGAAAGTAAGATGGAAATGAACAGTTAGGATTGAGATCAGAAAACAGCACAACTGACCCAAAGTTCCAGTGAAACAGATTTATTTATTTATTGTTTGTTAACTGGGTTATTCCAGCTGGGCTTGTGGCCTTTTTCAGTGGAGACCCGAGGAGAAAAGCTCCAGTACATAGTATAAAAATACATAAATTCACAACCTTACAATATACAGAAAGTGACCACATTACAATAGACATGATAACTTACATAGTACAAACTGTACAGAAATCACAGTTTTACAATAAAATATGTGTTGCATTACATTTAAGAGACTGCCAATTTGAGACTACGTGTAAGATAAGCCAGAGGCTAGTATGCATAAAATTCTTAAGAAAGATGTACAGAGAAAAACGTATGACATTCTGTTAGTTTTGGCAATGAAATTTGACATAGGTGAGGAGTTAGTGGTGGAGGTGATTTAGGTGGGAGCATGTGAAGGACAGATATTTGAGAAGCAGATAGAGATGAGGAAAGAGTCCAACTGAACATTCATAGACTTGGAGAAAGCATATGACAAGGTCCCAAAAAAGGGGATTTGGGCAGTCCTGTGATGTTTCAAAGTCTCAGAAACATTGGTAGAATTTATATTTAAAATGAGCATTCCTAACTATTCTATTTTTCTGACATCATGCATATGGCAACATAGCCGAGATTTAAAGGCCATCAGAAAAGTATCAATTTAAAAGGCATAAAAGGAGGAATCCTGTTATCAAGTCACCTATCAAGTGGTTATAGTCTACATGGCCAACAACAGTTGGCCAAATCTCCTAGTAGATATATGCTGCTTTCATCATAGATGTAACTTCTGAACATAGTAAAGGGGGCACAATGACATCTGATGTGTACCCTAATGGATAATGCCAGGGTAATGTGTACAATGATCACTCAAAGCTCAGGGCATAGAATAGGGACAGCAACTGGTTTTACTGTTAATAGGGAGGACCGCATGTACAAGGGCAGGTTGCCATACCACTATCTTATTTTGTTACATACAGTGACAGCCTTTGTACAATGGTGTGGAAAACAGGATACATCTTGATCAATTGACAGCACTATTATCAAAAGCTGAATGATCTTTTGCCAAAATTTGGATGTCAGTTTTTTTTCCAGTAGGTAAGCCCCCCTGCATCCCATGTTGGGGGTACATCCACACCTCCCAAACTTAAATATACCTACTCTGAAGCATAACATAACAGTGAAGAAAAAAGAAAACTTTGTTGGCAAAAGTTATTTCACTCATTTTTCTTTGATAGATCAGCACACGATAATAGTGCTGTTGATCAAATGACAGACACCCTGGAAGACACATGACTTGATAATGGCAGGTTAGAGGGATATTCAGCAAACTATTCAATGACTTGTAGTGCCATCATCTGTGTAAATGCTGGCAAAAGGCAGATAATCCCTATTCACATATACACTGTCTACACGTCATTGTGAGGGTACTATTGTCACGAAGAATTCATTGCAAACTGTCTATCCCATATGCATCTGATGACTGCATTAAGCAAAGTATTCAGTATATCAGACTGTGCCAACAGCAGTCAAGAGAATGCATTTCAGCCATTGTGGCCTCAGATAAATAAGAGGAATCAAGGAAAACTACATACTGATGTGTAAAATGTCCACTTTTCTGGCAGAAGTTATAAGTTGTCTAATATTATACATTGCTTTCACATTTACACTAGGAAAGTCCTTAGTTTTGCATTTACATTTTTGGATCTATCTTGGAATGTTGACTACGCAAATAGTTTACATTCAAAACATTGACCAAGCAATTATTGAATCTTGGGAATATTGACACTATCATAAAAAGCATGAAGCATATTTTGTGCAGGGACAAGCCCTCCCCTGCAATTTGTACACCACCTACTAATTATATATACCAACTCCAAAATTTCACTACAGTGAGGAACATGCAAAAACCCACTCCACACTGTACTGTGATCTTGGACACAAGCTGCCTACATTTATCAATCTTCTGAATTTTCAATATTTTATATTCAATGTTCTGAAAGTTAGCAATTTCAGTAGTCAATCATCTAACAAGGGCACATAAATTTACAGTTAAATATCCTCTTTAGATTTCTTAAAATATGAAATGTACTACTCAAATAATTTATTGAGATTTGCGCTATTGAGTTATGAACCTCCAACTGGGCATTAGTTAGTCACTACTGACCTTCCAGCCCAACAAACAAATGTCTAAATAGCACATCTCTACATGTCCATACAATCTGAAAATGTATTCAACTGTTCTGCATAACCCATAAACATATCTGAATATCTGGTGCCAAATATTGCCTGTAGCAGTCATATACTAATGCATAATTTTTTTACTCCTTTCACTTCATTGTGCAAACACAAAACACATTGTCTCAAAATTTAATGCAATGCATCTCTCTTTTCCACACATTAAATTTAAAGTAAAGGATAAGATCTGTTTGTCCATTTGGGGTCCACTCTTAAAAGGTATGGATGTCATACACAGACAAAACTTCACAACCACAACTGTCCACAAAATAAGTTTACTTTTCAGTACCAGAATACCTGAAAAAAATAGTTTTTTACTGTTCAAAGATCCAAATGAAGTGGGGTTCACTAATTTCTTCTTGAAGTGAACTCCACAGAATATTCAGCTACTTAAAACATTCCTCATGAGTTGAAGTGTTTTTTTTTTTTTTAATGCTCCCTTACATTATACTTAGCAGTTGTAGTCTCCATGCCAAAGAGCCTAACTATATAACCTCCTTTTTCTTCTGTTAGCAGGTGTTTGGAACTATTGAATGGAAGGGACAGGGATCTTAGTTAGCACTGTTCTCTGCTTGCATTTATACATTGTTTGTTTTGACAACATCAATTTAACACATCTGTGAAAACAAAGCACAGTAAAAGGTAAAGGAAGGGAGATAAAGAGGGGCTTCTACCTAATGAGGCTACACATAGTAAGCATCCTTATAAGTGGATTCACACAACTAATTAACAGCCACACCTTATAGCAAGACATCAAATTCACTATTAGATTGAATCCTAATTTCAGACTCTAGCAAATACACCATCACAGGTACAATGTCAGACTCTCTCAGTGATCATCTCCCTATCTATACAACCATACATTTCACACATCCACTTAAACAGCATGGTTATAAAGCAACATGCAACCTTTCCACATTTAATACAAAAATGTTCCATACTACCCTGTTGTCTATTAACCAAAACATCCAAAACACTTCCAACTTTATATGATGTAAATTAATTCTATACAACTTTCCTGAATATACTAGAGGAACCTCCTAGAGGAAGAGACTAAAAAGAAATAATGCAAATTTTCTATCCAAAAAGACTAGAATGCTAATGCATGATAGAGAAAAAGCATGGAAAGAATTGCAAAAATATAAAACACCATAATATCTTGAAAACTTCAGAATGCTTTGCAATCATATCAAAAAGCAAATTAATGAAGACAAAAAGCTATTCTATAATAACTTTGAGAATGATAGTAAACATAGCCCTAAAATAATTATGGACAACTATAGAAAAGTCTTGCATCTTGGCCAAAATTTCAACACTAATCCCTCTCCCAATAACTCACCCCTCAAAACTGCAATACAGTTCAACTCTTACTTCATAGATAGTGTAGCATCTCTAACCACGGATTACCTAGCATGTCATCCTACCCCTGCCCAACAGCCACATATCACCACATCCACCTTCACCTTCGAACCTTTGTCCGCATCCTATATAAAACTAGTCTTAAACAAACTTAAACCATGCTCTACTTCAGCTAATGACTTTGAGTACCTTAAAAGATCAGCCAAATCCTGTCTCAATCCTTATAGATAGGTCAGTCCAGGAATCCCACATTCTCTCTCTCTCTGGAAAAAGTCACACATTGTCCCTCTGTACAAAGGATGAAATTTGACAGACATTATCAACTTTAGACCTATAAGCAATCTTATCCCCCATCTCCAAAACACTTGAAAAATGTATTCAAAAACAATTGCTAAATTATCTCCTGCAGGAAGAACTCTTATTATCCACACAACATAGTTTTCATCTTTCCATTAGTAATAACACAGTGCTTCTAACCTATGTACTGTAGATATGGCCAATAAAGCTAGACATAATGGCAAACTCACCTCCTTCTTATTTCTACACTTGTCTAAAGCCTTTGACACAGTCTGTCACAGCAAACTTCTACTTCAAATGCTGTCATTCTCTCTCAGCCCACCCTTCTATAGTTCAAAAGCTACCTAGCAAGTGGGTACCAATGACACTCCATGTTCCCTTCTTACCTCCCAGTCACCACCGGTGTACCACATGGCTCTATCATTGTTCTCCTCCTCCCTAACATTCTCACCAACACTGTCCAGACATGCATGCAACAGGCCTCCTTAATCCAGCATGCAGATGACTCCGCACTCATTTACACATCTGACAACACAGCATACCTTCTAAAAATTACCCAGGAAGCTTTAAAAGCCACTGAAACATAGCTTTGTAACTCACAACTAATTCTAAAGCTCTCTTGATAATACAACCATTGAAGTCACTTCTCATAGCAAATTATTAGAGATTATAGTAGATGATAATCTTAAATCTGACCTGCATATATAAAATCAGGTATGATTTACAGAGCCAAAACTTTTCTCACCAACACAACTAAAACTATACTTGTCACTACTAATCTCCTCCTCATACTTCTTCATCACGACCCCATCCTTACTATCCTCTAGGCATTACAAAAATCAAAACTTGAACAATGCTATAACAAAGTTGCTAAATTTGCAGCAAATACCACATTCAGAACTCATCACTGTATAGCACTAAAAAGCCTAAATTGGTTAGAACTACACTATCAACTAACATATCCACAGCTTCTTACCACCTACAAAATTATTGTTTGTCCAGCACTAAATAATGTTCTGCACAACTATGTTATCAGTCAGTTATTACAATCCAATCACCAAAAATCTCCTGTTTGTCCACAAATCTATCAAATCTACTGGGCATTGTCTATACTTGTGTCTTGTTGCTAAAGCCTGGAATTCCTTACCTTTATCCCTCAGGTCAGTACTCTTCCTTCTATCCTTCAAAACCTTTCTGAAAGACTTCCTAGCCAAAAGCTGTCTCTGTTCTTGCTCATTACCAGAATAAACCATCCCCCTAAATGTGAGGATGTACTTATTCATAGCTTATACCTCCTTACTCTCCCTTCTTCACTCACTTCCTTTCTTCTATCAATTTATCTCCCCTGGTATTCTCTCTAATTATACCATAAGGCTGCTGTTCTCCCACTTCATATTGCAAGGTCCTATTTGTATTGTAAGATCGTACCTGTAATATCTCTATAAACTGGCTAATTTCTCTTATTTAATAATAATTTCTCTTATTTAATAATAATATCATTGATATGCAGAATATTTATAGACTTCTGCTGTGGTGCTTGTGTTAAGTACTGTGCTTTGTGAATACTTAGGTAGGGTGTTCTATTCTCACTGCAGTCAACAATCACTATGCTGACAATTTTGGGCTGGGAGGTTGGCATAATGATTAAGGTGCTTACCTTACAAACACAGGGTGCAGGGTTTGATTCTCACATATGGTAATTGGCTAGGCTTAAAATGTCGCACAAGAGCAGTTAGCCTAGTAATAATCTATGGATTAGCCTGGAACAATTGGCAAAAGACTAAAAATGATACAAATCTTCAGATGTATAGGCAGCTACAAAACAAAGCAAAAAAATAGTAAATGCTGATAAAAAAATTACTTTACACAACAATTAGCCAACCAGAAAACCAATCCAAAAATTTTCTGGAAAACCATGTTATCACTTCTTAACACTGGGTGCACTCAAAATTCTTCACCAACCACAGACAAAACACCAACTGACGTGGCTAATATGTTTAATACTCATTTTATAGATAGCATAGCTAAATTAGTTATAGGCTATAACACTACTAAAAATGGTAAATCCACAGATAATATCATTCCACCACTCTCCCAGACATCCACCAAAGACAACATCACCTCTTCCCCCTTTGCCAAAACACATTAACACCCAACACTACTCAGACTTCTCCCTTCTCTCTACAATCTGTATCCAGTGTATTAATACATAAACTTCTCAAACTAAAATCTTCTTCTTCCTTAAATAATCTCCTATCGAAATACTTAAAACTTGCTGCTGAATCTATTGCTTACCCTATCAGCATACTTATCAGTCAATCCATCAGTGAATCCCAAGTCCCAAACCTTTGGAAACAATCTATAATAACCCCTCTTCACAAAGGAGGTAAATCAAATAAACTAACCAACTACAGACCCATCTCTATATTATCCCCTCTATCAAAACTACTTGAAAAGAGTGTACACTTGCAATTACTAAGCTACCTTATCCATAACAACCTTCTTATATCCACTCAACATGGATTTAGGCCTGCACACAGTACAACAACTGCCCTCATCTCCTTTACTGATATAGTAAACAAAGCTAGGGACTCCGGAGAGTTAACCTCCATAATACTACTAGTTCTGTCAAAGGCCTTTGACACAGTATCACATGACAAACTTCTACAGCAACTCTCTTCACTAGGATGTTCACAACCCTCCCAACAATGGTTTAACAGCTATCTAACCAACAGGCAATGATGTGTTAAATGGCAAGTTTACCTATCACAATATCAGACTAACAAAACAGGAGTCCCACAAGGGTTCATACTTGAACCCCTCCTGTTCAACATCTTTATCAATAACCTCCACACCACCTCCCTGCAAAGCACATTAATCCAATACACTGATGACTCCACCATTATCTCCTCATCTAACAACATACCAGACCTTCCTCAAACAGCACAAAATGCCTTTACCTCAATAGAATCTTGGTTAGGTGAAGCACAGTTACTGCTCAATCCCAACAAAACAAAACCTCTACTTTTTACTCCCAAAACTTTCTCATCTGAATTTAATTTTTTTCACTAAACAAGATCAAAGTTGTAATACTTGCTAAGCTACTAGGTATCACCATAGACAATAAACTCACATTTAAGCAACACATACACAACACTATAAAACAAACGCTTTTCAACCATGGGATTCTCTACAGACACAAAAATGTCATGGATCCCTCAACCAAAAGAATCCTAGCCAATACCTACTTGATCCCTTCTCTACTATATGGAGCTCCTATTTTCACCAATCTACATTTGTCCCTAAAAATAAACTTCAGTCCTACAACAAGATCAGCAAATTTGCCACAGGCTTGTCATACTTCTCCCATCATTGCAAGGCACTTACAGAGCTAAACTGGCTTGAATTCCCACACCATCTTGACTATCTGCAATTAACTATTACATGTGAAATAATATGCAAACCAGATGCCTGTCCCACCCTAAAATCTAATCTGTACAGTTAGATTCCTACCAGAACTCTCCAGTCATTAGACAAACAATTAATAAGTGTTCATAAACCCAATAGAAGAGCCAGACATTGTATCCCTATGCTATAGCTAAACTTTACCAGAGCATATTACTAGTCTAGATAATACCAGGTAATTCAAGACTATACTTAAAAAACACTTTCTTAACTCATGCACTTGCCTATGTTCTAAAACAAAAATATAACCCACACCTCTCCCTCTTACCTGCCATAGTCATCTTCCACCCAAACTTTTAAACACATCATCCATCTATGCCCCCTCTTTATCTTTACTCACTCGCTCACCTCAGCTACCTTATACATACTTTCTATCCATTGCTACTGCCCGCTACCTCTTATCTTATAACTCCCTCTTACCCCCTTTTCTTCCATTCCTACTGAATTACTTATTAACTCATCTCTCAAATATCCAACATCTAATCCTTACTTTCTCCTCTAGCCTATGTTTATTACATTACTTATTCCTGAATCTGCTTATAATCTTCCAGTGAATGTATTTTTTGCATATATCTTTCATTTATATTTTAACAGACCACAATTGTCTAAGTGCAATTTCAGCACCCTCATTATAACTTTTGTACAAATTATTGTAATAATTTTTGCAATTTTGCACATTTTTTCTTTTATATAAATGGAATATTTTTACTTTTGTTATATGCTAATATTAAATATTGCTGAAGCTTTTCTTCCCGAGCTGCCTCTAAAAATTGTTTTTTGACCCACTCGGACTTTTCTGGTCACAAACTGTCAGTAAATAAATTAACCTATGCCAGGCATACATCACTTCTCAGCAGTCTATAGAAAACAAAGTAAAGAGATAGAGCTTTGAGGCAAGCTGCATAGGGCATTGTATTCACACCCTGTGTTATTTTTCTGAGGAACCTCTGTGGACATTCCAACTGTTGCATGTGAGTGGTACATACCAAAGGGGGAGTTAAACTCAAGGGCAGGACTGATAAGAGCTGAGTATACTGACACGATGACTTTGCTGGACCTAACGTCCATGGCCTTACTTATAAGCAACATAGAAGGATTTTCTTACTACCTTAGATATATGTTGGTTGAAAACCAGGTTACTGTCTACAGGAGTTCCCAATCCTTGACAAATGTGGCTACTTTTAGGGAGGGTTTATCAATGAAGTAGTTTCCATGAGTGGCCAACTTTCCAAAAGGACTATTATACATTCCTTGACATTGAGTTTTAAGCTGTGGCTTTAGCAACAGATGTTTGTGTGTGTTAGACCTTGCTGTAATATGTTAGTATCTTGGGGGTTTATATGATTGCTCCTAGCTTGCAATCATCTGCAAACCTGGAAAGCTAGAGGGCCTTGACTTCCAAAAAATAAATTCCAAAGAGGAGTGTTCTCAGCACAGACCCATGGGGGGCTCCACTGGTGACTGGCTACTTTATGGAGGTGGTCCTTTCAATTCCAAATTCCTAGGTCCTCTCTCTGAGCCAACTGGCTAACCAACAAGTTACATACAAGTTTATGCCTAATTCTGTGAGCTTGTTTAGAAATGCCTGAGTGGGGTATTGTATCAAATGTCTTAGTTACGATAAGGTTGGCATTTAGTTTTGTCAGTGACTGTTTTTTAAATTTGATAATAAAATCCTATCAAAACTTTCAGTTAGTACAGAACAACTAAAATCTACAGCACTCCAACCACCATCTTAGCTGTATCTATACTGGACACTAGTATTTATATTTCTGGCATTAGAAGGAACGGATTTTTAGAGTTTTCAAACAAGAACAGAGAAGCCATAGTCACTTAGGTGAAGCTTAGTAAATGGAATCTAAAGGGAAGGGATGTTGAGGGAAGAGAATGAAAACGGTAGTTTGTTGTCCATTGGAGAGTATACTGACAGGGAAGGGTATGGCTTCCATATTTAATCATTTGTAGAGTAGGGCGACTAGTACTAGTTCACATCTTTGTTGGACTGGTAGCCATCCTGCCTTAAAAAGAACAGAGAAGTGGTGCTCCCTTTGTGGTACCAGGGCAATATGGAATAAAGGATAACTTTTATTCTGGAAAGCTACACTATGTATAAGGGAAAGGCCACTGATGGAATAATATTGACTTTCTGATGACATTTCTGCCTTCAAGTGCCCAGTGAGAATATTTTTCTTGCCTAAAAAAGGGTGGTTTTGCTTTGTCTTTGTTAAATATGAAATTGTTTTTTTTTTCTCTTGGTTGACTGGGTAAGTCTAACTAGACTAGTGACCTCTTTTAAAGAGATCCAAGGTGGTATTTATACTACTATGGGAAATTTGGCCAGGGAATTGGGTAACCCCCCTACTCTTTTTGATAGGTGCTTTGGGATTTTTTTTACATCCACCTGAGCTACCACCATCTAAAGCAGATGGGACCTCGGTTTAATGTCTCATCCAAAGGATGACACACACAGGAGTACATCTCCCCCCTTATACTGCACTGCAGTATTAGCAATCCATATGCTTGGTGTGGGAACAGAACTCACCGCCTTCTGTACCAAAGCCAGTTCACAGTTAATGAAAATGCATCAAATATCTCTGTACAAGTTAAGATATTGTTCAAGCTAAATTCCTAGGAGGAGTAGATAAGCTGGATGGGGTAGATAGAGAAAAATGAACATCTTAGTGCAAGGCTTCAGGAAAAGGCTCACTGCTCATGGTAATTGACTACTGCAGGTTGGTAATTACCACTCCAATTAGAAAATGCAAGTTGGAGACAGCTATGGGAGCAATGAAAAAAACCTCATTATTGTCTCATTAGCATGTTCCTGAGTCATACATTAGCCTACACTAGCACTATCAGACCTTATAGTGGTAGTGTTCTTCAAAATGGCCCATGCATCTTGTTGGTGATGGCACCCACTACACTAAAGCACACACACAATCACACACCCATGCATAAACACACACTCTCAGACTTTCCCACACACATACCGCGCGCACACACACACACACACACACACACACACACACACACACACACACAGAGACACACACACACATCCATCCATCAGTAAACTACCATCACAGAAATATTCACCCATTCACCTGCACACATGTTCTATCTCACAGAAATGCATCAAGACTTTTTAGTTCCATACCTAATACCCCAGTTGTGACTACCCTGGTAACCCACATTGATTTGCATGTGCATACACCTTCATGCAGCCTTGTTCATGCTCCTGTAGATAATCACACACACATACAGACACTAACAACCCCCCATGTGTTCATCGAACTGATCTGTACTGAGAATAATTCCACAGTGAAGGGGTTATGGCTGTGCTTTTGCAGTGGTCACTTTTTCCTCCAATGGTGAAATCAGGAGCAGCACATTGCTAATTAATATTAGCTGCTCCCCTCAACTTCTGCAATGACATGCAGCTCAGTCCATCTGTACAGAGGCCCCCCCCATGAGCAGAAAACCTCAGCAGTAGGGTGGTCTCAGATCTGAAAAGCTTACCACAAGGGGAAAAACAGCTGTGTTAAGGCTTTCTGTTTTCAGTTAGCCTTTCTGGATTCCACCCTAACACTGATAGATAGTAAAAAACAAACAAGAAAGGAATTTTGACAGATGCCAATTACTTGGTGGAAATTAGATAATTCAGAGGAATTTAAAAATAAGAGGATTTTGATTTAGAAGCTGGCCTTTAATTTCTCTGCAAAACATATACAATTTCTCTAAATATTAAATGATTGTCATATACCTTGTATTGAATCTTAACCATTGATTTTATATTATGTCTAATTTGTTATAATTATTTAAAGTGCAGACGTTTTTGTTTTATTTTTGAAGATTATAAAATTATTGTCCTTAAAATATTTTGTAATAATTTGGAGCTTTTCTCCATGGGCCTCCCTGAAAATGGGCATCTACCCAGTTGGACTTTTTCGCTAATCAAATGGCAATAACTAACTAATTAGCTAAATAAATAAATAGATAATAAATAATCTTATGGCTTGGATCGAGAGGTGGAAGTAACAGACTTAGGAGTCTGAATATTTTCCCTGGATGGGAAAGTATTTAAAGAGAAAGAGAGGAACGGAAAGAGGTAGAGAACACTACACCATAAGATGTCACTTTTTATACAGGAGATCAAGGAAGTGAAGGAAATAAAAGCTGTTTATAGCACTGGGGATTTTGTTTTATCTGGCAAGGACTAGGGAAAATGTTGGTAGAATGGAGAATACTACACCTCAGGTAATTTTGTTACTAAGTGGGGAATGCATCCATCCATAACCCCTTTTTCTCAGTTTTGTACATGAGGTCATGGTGTCACTTCAACAGTGACAGTGATCTAGATCCAGGATTCACACCACTGGGTAGCTAGCCCTGCTGCAGTGGTACTCTTGTACCACACACTCACACCTATGGCTAATTTAGAGTGTCCAATTCACCTACTACATGTCTTTAGAATATGGGAGGAAACCCATACAAACACAGGGAGGACATGCAGACTCTGCACAGAAGGCGCCCCAGCTTGGAATCAAACAAGGGAACCTCTTGCCGCAAGGCAACAATACTATCTGCTGCAACACCATAGAAAAGAAACAATTACATATTGCTTACCAGAGGCATACTTCTCACCTTTACAGATTTTCACAGAATCTCCAGATTTTTGCCTCATATTTTTGGTGTATTCCTCCTAAAATCTGTACTTTTCTGGCAAATAGCTGAAAATAGCTGAGGATTGAAGTCATTAAATAATGACAAACATTTTAGTTTAAGACTTCACAACCTTCAGAAAATTCATGCAATGGAAAACCTATTATTCTATCAACTTTCTAAGTTTGTAAGAGCAGTATTTAAAATCTGTCCCTATTTGTCCCCCATCATATTAGGCTTTGTCTAGATTTTTTGCTCTAAGAGGTTGAGAGGTATGACCAGTGGGTATAAATTAATGAGTAGTAATTTTTATTTATTAACAATTTGATAACTATGTAGGTGAGACAATCTACAGATCCTTTTCAGTCACAACCTGGTTACATAGGTGCAAAAAACTTTGGAAATATATTAATAAGCATTTATGCAGTGCAGAGAGGACATTGTTCTGCACCTGGATATGGTGCAAGTATATTTACATATGGATACAGAGATACATACATTTGTAGCAAATATGCAACAGTGTATTTATATATGGCTCAAAAGTTATGTAAAAGTACATAGAAGAGGATCAGGATTTTAATGTGCTGTGACAATTAGCCAGTGTCACAAAAACAGGTAGAGTTAGATGTATCTTGGAGAAATTGCCCTTTGAATTATGCTAGTCTGTATAAATTTCTTTATGTGAATGGGTAACGACTTTCACATAGCAGGTCCAATTCTAAAGAGGCTTTTTTTACCTATGTTCAGTTTGACTCTATGATGGGAGAGTATGATTGTGTCTTCTTGGCTCTTTCTAAGGGAGTAGTTTGGTTCCCTAACTTGGAGCATTCTTTCCAGGAGTGAGCAATATTCCTGTGTTAGGATTTTGAAGATCATAGGATCATAGAATCATAGGAGGTTACTAGGCTAATGGCTCTGGGGCCCTTACAAGCCTAGCCAAGAGTTTATCCCCCCCAAAAAAACTCAGTCAACACCTGTCACCCCTGTCAATGAGGGACACAGGTGGTACCCCTGGGACAAATTTGTGGTTGCGGTTAAAGAGGGTCAGTGAGGTACTCTGACATGTATGGGAAGTTTATTTCACAGACAGGACAGCCTCTGGGAGCCAAACCTGTCTCTCCACCAGGTTTTGTTGATGTTGCATATTAGATTCAGGCCTTTCATGAGGGTAATGCATGAGGAGTTAGCCTTATGGGTATGGAGCATCTCTAGAAGGGCAGGGTCTGAGATTGCCTTGTAGGTGAGATGCAGATCACCTCTCAGCAACCGTATGATACTGAGTAGAGTGATAGTGATTTGCACCTGTCTGCATAAGACAGGTGTTGGAGGCCATGGATTCTCTTTGTGAGGTATTTCTGTGGTCTTTCCAGTTGGTGCAGATGTTTGGAGAGGTACATACCAAACTCAATTATTGGTCTAATGAGGGAGGAGTATAGAGAGGTAATAACCTCCTTTTTCCTGGATACAATACCTTTACTTATGAAATGAACCAAGTAAAAGGCTTTTCTGACCACTGCCACTACATGATGGTCAAATGTGAAATTGTTATCCACCTAAGTACCCAGTTCTCACCCCACAAGTTGTGTGTTTAGGGGGTTGCCATTGATGTGGTAATCAGTAGGGTCCTTGTTTTTGCCGAATGGTATGATGATACATTTTTTTGTGTTTAGCTTGAGGCCATGACTTTGGCACCACTCATTAGTTGCTGTGAGACCCTCTTGCAGTATGTTAACATCATCTGTGGAGTCATTGACAGCATCCAACTTACAGTCGTCCACAAACTTAGTCAGCCGCAAGCCTTTTGTCTTTGCCTGGACCTCCAAGAAGTGGATACCAAACAGTAGAGGTCCCTGGACAGATCCCTGGGGAACTCCACTAGTAACAGGTCTGCTATTGGAGGTGAAGGTGCCTATTTTAACCTTGAGGGTCTTGTCGGTGAGCCAGTTGGCCACCCACCTGATGAGATAGGGATTTACGCCATGTTGTGTTAGCTTTTCAATGATGCCTAAGTGAGGGATTGTGTCAAAGGCCTTGGCCAAGTCAAGGTAAGCTGTATGTACTGACTTCCCTTCACCCAGGCCCTTGGTGACAGTCTCAAAGAAGTCAACCAGGTTCAACAGGCAAGATCTGCACTTGACGAATCCGAACTGGGTGGGGTCAAGTGCTTGGAGATTGCCTATGTCCTTGTTTATGAGATCCATAATAATAAGCTCCATGGCTTTACAGATCACAATTGTCAAGCTAATGGGGTGATAGTTTCCAGGGTCAATTGTGGCACCACCATTGTGCAAGATCAGATTACTTAGTAGAAATGTGGCCGTCTTAGTACTGGGTAGCCAGTTTCCATTAGAAAAATACTAAAGCTTGGTGTGCATGCCTTTTTTCCATATATTAAATGTAATAATAAAAGGTGAGATCTGTTTGGGGTCCATTTATTTATTTATTTATTTATTTATTTATTTAAATTTGTTGACCGAGAGTGTCCGACTGGACGTAGGTCCATTTTCAGCGGAGGCCCGGGGAGAAAAGCTCCACAGTTAAAATAAACAGACAGTATATACATTGGATTACATAGTGAATAACAATTTACATAGCAATTACTTACAACATATTTACAGATGAAGAACATAGTACATCAGTAGACAACTAGAATCTTTATCTGTGAAGTGCATACCAGATGTTAACAAATGTTACAAGAAGAAGAAATTTGTAAGAGATATGGGTGTTATGCATAGGCAAAAGTTTGGAACTGTGTTCAAACAATATAGAAACTATAAAAAAATTTCCAAGAAACAACATTATTTCAGTTTTAATGCCACCATTGGTAAATTCTACTGTTATTGTTGAAGAAACATCTAAATACACTTGTTTGTTTATTTATTTATTATTTATTGATATTTGATTGCAAGGAAAGTCCAACTGGGTAGGAGCCCATTTTCAAGAGAGGCCCGAGGAGAAAAGCTCCAAAGTATTGCAAACATTTTTAAGAACAATAATTTTACAATCTTAAAAAATAATACTAAAACAGTTTGAATAATTATGCTAAATTACACATAATATGAAAACATTGGTTAGAAATAGATACCACAGATATCACAATGATTTATTAGTTAGATAAAATACTTGTATTTTATAAACAAGAACAATAATAAACAAATATAAAGTTGATATTTTCTAAATTTGATTGTATGGAGTACAAATAATATATTACATAAGCATTGAAAATGGCATTTGATGCAAGGTTGTCTAATTTTATAAAGCATTTAGTATTCAGAAGCTGCTTGGTGGTCAATAGTTTTAATATTGCAATGTCTTGGGTGATTTATACACATGGGGGTCAACATTTTGTCTCACTATGGTGATGTAATTTTCACTTGTTACATAGATTGATTGAATAATTGTCAATTGCCTATGTTTCATATAAATTGGAGTTGTTAATGGTGTAAAAGTAATTCCCTTGAAGGCACTTAGCTGGGGTACCAGGAAGCACCATTAAGTAGTTTGAATTTTACCTACATGGTTTGGTGTTTATTTCTTTCTGCTCCAGTTATTTTGATCTTTAGTTTTTTTGTTGACATTAGAAAGTTGTTATAAAGATGTAGAAGAGGTAAATTAAGTACAAATGATATGTAAAATACTGGATGGTTAGCCATTTTTCGAGGAAGGGACAAAATTAAAATCAATTAGTGAAGCTTTGGGTATGGTAGGAATACAGACAAGGAGGTTATACTGTTGTGGGGTTTTGACTGTATATCTGACTGAAGGGGGAGCGGTTAGTTGAGCATAAAGGAAATGATGGAGGAGTCAAAGGGAAGGAGGTACAGTTGGGAATGAAGTGGAGTCAAGCATAGCAGAGAGAAGTAGAGCATAGCCAGTATCACAAACACTGCAGAAACAGTCATTAGATTGGGTATTTATAGCTTAATTCTGAACACTGATAATATGCTTCAACAGTATACTGCACCCATTAAATAGTGCAAAATGTATAAAAAAGACATACAGCAATCAGATATTTGTTGAAGCATACCTATTGTTACCTGGCTGTTGTGAGTAAAAGTAATGTTGAAAGTCTATGTGGCAAAAGCACTTATGACTTATGGCAATATATGACTTTTGCCTGAGTTAAGCAGATAGAGGGTGGTAGCATTACTACTGAGCATAAAACATTAGGGAACGGGCACAGTATAGGAGACTGAGTAACAGACTAGCAGCCACCCTGAGAGGTTTTACTAGTAAGCCCCAGCATTACAATAGATTCCAACCCAGAGGGGAAGCAGGTGCAGCAGCATGTAGAGCTATGCAGTACAGCAGGACATCAAAGCTAACACACAGCTACTTCACAGTTAAGTTAGCCTTACTCTGCTTATTAAGATAATTATATATTTAAAAGGGCTCGCTGTATAATTTGAAGAGTACCTGTGGAAGCTGATTCAAATTGAATCCATTCCATTTTCTTTTTTACTGGGAAGTGCACCCCCTCTACAATACTTGAAAGAAAAAGGAGAAAAGAGTCATTTGATGTCAACAATAAATACTCTCCACAAGGTTCTTCAATTCAACAATGTAGAATTACAGATTTCCTTAAAATATGTGTAAGAGGACAGAGGGCTAAAGCTCTGATTTTTTAATGAGCTGCTCCCTGTTTCTAGAGTACAGGGTTTGATTATTTCCACCTTCATTTGCTTTTTATGTGACACTGAACAAGTCTTTTAAGCAGAAAGTGGTTTTGGGTCACCCATAAAAAAGAGAATTTGCCCAGTGGATTTACCCAGCGAAGAAATAGCTAAAAAAGGGGGAAAAAAAAGAAAAATCATAAAAGCCTGTGGATCACAGTACTCTATACCCCCCTTGCAATACTATATCCACAGCAGAAGATGTTCTATTTTGGGTAACTACACATTTCACTCCTAAAATTCTTATTTTAGGTGAACTAAACATTGCTGCCACTCTATAACCTATGACCCCCTCCATCTCCTTCATGTACTATAACATTATATGGCTTCTCACAACTAATCATGCCCACAATTACATTTAATAAACACACCAAGAAGGAATAAGTTCCATACTAGATTCTCACCTAAGACACTAGCTTCATAGTTCCATAGGTAATTGCTGAGCTATTGACTCCAGAAGGATCTTTGTAAGCGTAGTCATCCTTCCCAAGGTGAGACTCAAACCCTTACCTTTTGTATGTGAGGCACAAATCTTAACCTTTATGTCAACCCAACATTACTACAGCTCTTAAAGAGGCACTCTTCTTGACACTAAGTGGCCGCATCCCACTTTCGCACCAGACTTGTAGACTATATGCCCAAAACCACCAATTCAGCTTAGCTCACAAACTATCCAGTTTCATCAAGAACACATTTATTTCAAACCCAAAACTCTGTAACTGGAAGTTTTAAAACCTCTTCCTCTAGATGCACCTTCTCTAGCATTTACAAGATTTTTCTTAAAATTTTAAACAATTAAGATCCTATTGTATGGAAAAGAGTTAAGATTAGCTTTCCTCCCTTGCTCAAGACTTTTTATAAAACAACTAATGGAAAATAGTAATAAGGCATGGAGAACATGGTATAAGCATAAAACCCACTAAAACGTTCAACAATGTAGGCATTTGTGAAACCTTACCAAATCTCATATAATATTTGACAACAGTAGCTATTACTTTAAACTTACAGAAAACTCACCAATGAATATAAAACTTTTCTGGGTTGATATGATTGAACTTACTCATTTCCAACTACTTGAAAGCATCAGTGTGTATAATCACATGAATAATTTCATAATTATTCCTAGCTCCTCTCCTCTGTTTATGCCCTACTTCTAAGTGTTTCAGGCTACTCCACTATGCATAAATGCATATGAGGCTGCCTCTCTGACATTAACATTTTCATCTCTGCCACATCAAGCTCTGACTCCTGCCTTTTTGTCAATGCCACTGTCTCCAACCCATATAACATAGCTGGTCTCACTAGCCTCTTGTAGACCTTCCCTTTCACTCTTACTGGTACTTGTCTGTCACAAATCACTCCTGACACTCTTCTCCACCCACTCCATCCTGCCTGTACTCTGTTCTTCACCTCTCTTCCACACTCACCATTACTCTGAACTGTTGATCCCAAGTATTTAAACTCATCCACCTTAGCCACCGCTATTCCCTGCATCCTCACCATTCCTCTATCCTCCCTCTCATTCACACACATATAGTCTGTCTTAGTCCTGCTGACCTTCATTCCTCTTCTCTCTAGAGCATAGCTCCACCTCTCCAGGGTCTCCTCCACCTGTTCTCTACTCTCACTACAGATCACAATGTCGTCTGCAAACATCATAGTCCACGGGGACTCCTGTCTGATCTTGTCTGTCAACCTGTCCATCACCATTGCAAATATGAAAGGTCTTAAAAATAAGATCTTAACTTGTGCAGAGATATTTGATGCATTTTCATTAACTGTGAATTGGCTTTGGTACAGAAGGTGGTGGCTTCTATTCCCACATCAAGGAGATGGATTGCTAATACTGCAGTGCAGTATAAGGGGGGAGATGTACTCCTGTGTGTATCATCCTTTGGATGAGACAATAAACTAAGGTCCCATCTGCTTTAGTTGGTGGTAGCTCAGGTGGAAGTAAAAAAAAAAAAATCCCAAAGCACCTATCAAAAAGAGTAGGGGGAGTTAACCAATTCCCTGGCCAAATTTCCCATAGTAGTATAGATACCACCTTGGATCTCTTTAAAAGAGGTCACTAGCCTAGTGAGACTTACCCAGTCAACCAAGGAAAAATAAAAAAAAATTAAATAAATAAAAATTAAAAAAAATCAATTTCACATTTAACAAACCCAAAGCAAAACCACCCTTTTTTGGGCAAGAAAAATATTCTCACTTGGCACTTGAAGGCCGAAATGTCTTCAGTAAGTCAATATTATTCCATCAATGGCCTTTCCCTTATACATAGTGTTGCTTTCCAGAATAAATGTAATCCTCTATTCCATTTGCCATTTTATTGCCCTGGTACCTCAAAGGGAGCACCACTTCTGTGTTCTTTTTAATGCAGGATGGCTACCAGTCCAATAAAGATGTGAACTAGTACTAGTCACCCTACTCTACAAATGATTAAATATGGAAGCCATACCCTTCCATATCAGTAAACTCTCCAAAGGACAACAAACTACTGTTTTTATTCTCTTCCCTCAGCATCCCTTCCCTTTAGATTCCATTTACTAAGCTTCACCTAAGTGACTATGGCTTTTCTGTTCTTGTTTCAAAATTCTAACAATCCGTTCCTTCTAATACCAGAAATATAAATACTAGTATCCAGTATAGATACAGCTAAGATGGTGGTTTGAGTGCAGTAGATTTTAGTTGTTCTGTACTAGCTAGTTTGTACTGAAAGTTTTGATATGATTTTATTATCAGATTTAAAACAGTCACTGACAAAACTAAATGCCTACCTTGACCTAACTAAGACATTTGATACAATACCCCACTCAGGCATTTCTAAACAAGTTCACAAAATTAGGCATAAACGTGTATGCAACTCACTAGATAGCCAGTTGGCTCACAGAGAGGACCTAGGAATTTGGGATTGGAAAGACCACCTCCATAAAGTAGCCAGTCACCGGTGGTGCACCCCAAGGGTCTGTGCTGAGAACACTCCTCTTTGGTGTTTATTTTTTGGAAGTCAAGGCCCTCTGGCTTTCCAGGTTTGCAGATGATTGCAAGCTAGGAGCAATCATAGAAACCACCAAGATACTAAAATATTACAGGAAGTTCTAACACAGACAAACATCTGTTGCTAAAGCCACAGCGTAAAACTCAATGTGAAGAAATGCATAATAGTCCTTTTGGAAAGTTGGCCACTCAGGCAAACTACTTCATTGATAACCCTCCCTCCCAAAAGTAGCCATAGTTATCAAGGATTGGGAACTCATGTAGACAGTAACCTGGTTTTTCAACCAACATATATCTAAGTTAGTAAGAAGATCATTCTATGTCACTTATAACTAAGGCAATGGAAGTTAGGACCAGCAAAGTCATTGTGCCACTATACTCAGCCCTCATCAATCCCCTTTGTATGTACCACATACATGTAGCAGTTGGAATGTCCACAGAGGTCCCTCAGAAAAAGAACACAGGGTGTGAATCCAATGCCCTATGCAGCTTGCCTCAAAGACCTATTTCTATACTTTGTTTTCTATAGACTGCTGAGAAGTGATGTATGCCTGGCATAGGTTAAGTTATTTACTGACATTTAGTGAGCAGAAAAGTCCGACTGGGTCAAAAAACGATTTTCAGAGGTGGCCCGGGGAGAAAAGCTTCAGCAATATTTAATATTAACATATAACAAAAGTAAAAATATTACATTTATATAAAAGAAAAAACGTGAAAAATTGCAAAAATTATTACAATAATTTGTACAAAAGTTATAATGAGGGTGTTGAAATTGCACTTACAGAATTGTGGTCTGTTAAAATATAAATGAAAGATATATACAAAAAATATGTTCACTGGAAGATTTTAACCAGATGCAGGAATAAGTAATGTAATAAACATAGGATAGAGGCGAAGGTAAGGATTAGATGTTGGATGTTTGAGAGATGAGTTAATAAGTAATTCTGTAGGAAAGTGGAAGAAAAGGGGGTAAGAGGGAGTTATAAGATAAGAGGTAGCGGGCAGTAGCAATGGATAAAAAGTATGTATAAGGTAGCTGAGTTGAGCGAGTAAAGAAAGAGAGGGGGCATAGGTGGATGATGTATTTAAAGGTTTGGGAGGAACATGACTATGAGAGTTAAGAGGGAGAGGTGTGGGTTTTATTTTTGTTTTAGAACATAGGCAGGTGCATGAGTTAAGAAGGTGGGTTTTAAGTATAGTCTTGAATTTCTGGGTATTATCTAGACTAGTAATATGTTCTAGTAAAGCATTCCATAGTTTAGCTATAACATAGGAATACACTGTCTGGCTCTTCTATTGGATTTATGAACACTTATTGTTTGTCTAATGAATGGAGAGCTCTGGTAGGAATGTAACTGTGCAGGATAGATTTTAGGGTGGGACAGGCATCTGGTTTGCATATTATTTTATGTGCAATAGTTAATTGCAGATAGTCAAGACGGTGTGGGAATTCAAGCCAGTTTAGCTCTGTCAAGGCTTTGCAATGGTGAGAGCAGTATGACAAGCCTGTGGCAAATTTGCTGATCTTGTAGCAGGACTGAAGTTTATTTTAAGGGACAAATTTAGGTTGTTGAAAATAGGAGCTCCATATAGCAGAGAGGGGATCAAGTAGATATTGGCTAGGATTCTTTTGGTTGAGGGATCCATGACGTTTTTGTGTCTGTAGAGAGTTCCATGGTTGAAGAGGATTTTTTCATAGTATTGTGTATGTGTTGCTTAAATGTGAGTTTATTGTCTATGGTGATACCTAGTAGCTTAGCATGTGTTACAACTTCAGTCTTGTTTAGTGAAAAAAAATTAAATTTAGATGAGAACGTTTTGAGACTAAAAAGTAGAGGTTTAGTTTTGTTGGGATTGAGCAGTAACTGTGCTTCACTTAGCCAAGATTCTTTTGAGGTAAAGGCATTTTGTGCTGTTTGAGGAAGGTCTGGTATGTTGTTAGATGAGGAGTTAATGGTGGAGTCGTCAGTGTATTGGATTAATGTGCTTTGCAAGGAGGTGGTGTGGAGGTTATTGATAAAGATGTTGAACAGGAGGGGTCAAAGTATGAACCCTTGTGGGACTCCTGTTTTGTTAGTCTGATATTGTGATAGGTAACCTTGCCATTTAACACATCATTGCCTATTGGTTAGATAGCTGTTAAACCATTGTTGAGAGGGTTGTGAACATGCTAGTGAAGAGAGTTGCTGTAGAAGTTTGTCATGTGATACTGTGTCAAAGGCCTTTGACAGATCCAGTAGTATTATGGAGGTTAACTGCCCGGAGTCCCTAGCTTTGTTTACTATATCAGTAAAGGAGATGAGGACAGTTGTTGTACTGTGTGCAGGCCTAAATCCATGTTGAGTAGGTGTAAGAAGGTTGTTATGGATAAGGTAGTTTAGTAATTGCAAGTGTACATACTTTTCAAGTCGTTTTGATAGAGGGGATAATATAGAGATGGGTCTGTAGTTGGTTAGTTTATTTGATTTACCTCCTTTGTGAAGAGGGGTTATTATAGATTGTTTCCAAAGGTTTGGGACTTGGGATTCACTGATGGATCGACTGATAAGTATGCTGATAGGATAAGCAATAGATTCAGCAGCAAGTTTTAAGCATTTCAACAGGAGATTATCTAAGGAAGAAGAAGATTTTAGTTTGAGAAGTTTATGTATTAATATAGTGGATACAGGTTGTAGAGAGAAGGGAGGAGTCTGAGTAGTGTTGGGTGTTAATGTGTTTTGGCAAGGGGGTAGCGGTGATGTCTTTGGTGGATGTCTGGGAGAGTGGTGGAATGATATTATCTGTGGAGTTACCATTTGTAATAGTGTTAGAGCCTATAACTAATTTAGCTATGCTATCTATAAAATGAGTATTAAACATATTAGCCACATCAGTTGGTGTTTTGTCTGTGGTTGGTGATGGATTTTGAGTGGACCCAGGGTTAAGAAGTGATAACATGGTTTTCCAGAGTATTTTTGGATTGGTTTTGCGGTTGGCTAATTGTTGTATAAAGTAATTTTTTATCAGCATTTACTATTTTTTTTTGCTTTGATTTGTAGCTACCTATAGATCTGAAGATCTTTATCATTTTTACTCTTTTGCCAATTGTTCCAGGCTAATCCATAGATTATTACTAGGCTAACTGCTCTTGTGGGACATTTTAAACCTAGCCAATTACCACATGTGAGAATCAAATCCTTGTACCCTGTGTCTGTAAGGTAAACACCTTAATCGTTATGCCAACCCCCCCCCCAAATTGTTACCATAGTGAATGTTGACTGCAATGAGAATAGAACACCCTACCTAAGTATTCACAAAGCACAGTACTTAACACAAGCACCACAGCAGATGTCTATAAATATTTTGCATATCAATGATATAGTGGGATATGAACTCACAGATAACCTATATTTAGAGTACTACATTACTTAAATAGTTGAGCTAATGGACATCAATTGGCATACAAGGCATACTTAGATCCTGCTCTGATGACTCTTTTGCATATCCATGAACAGCACCAGAACTACTAGATATAAGGATTTAAACGTTGCCTGTGTCTTAAGTAGGACATGTTGGTGGTACAGGTATGTATCTTAGAGAATCCTCATTCTCTGGAATAGGCTTCTTATCCATGTGAAGCACAGCCCTTCCCTAACCCTAGTCAAATGTAAACTGGACCAGTGGATGGTCTAAAACTTATGTCTCTGATGGGCAAAGGCAGCCATTAAATCATGTCCTAACAAGCATATACACCTTAAAATAACCTCTATGGCAAAATAACTCATGGGATAAATGTGAGTTACATGGCTAGGCTTATGAAGGAACAGTTGTTGTTAGCTTAGTATACATCTATGAATCAATGAAAACATGTATTTTGTATTAGGACCAAAATTATTAGTCAAAAATTACTAATTAAAACATTTCCTGTCAAAATATATATAAACAGTCCATTTAACATATGTCAGTTTCCAAAACTACTGGCTAAGAAACCATCTCTGAGAAGAAAGATTCCCAGAAGTTACTGTCATCCATACAATAATTAGTTTTAAAAAATATAAAAAATGCACAATATATATATATATAAAAGATAGACTACATACAGGAGAATAGCAACAAATAATTTGAACTTCTAAAAACTATGATCCATCAAAATGCTCACACAGGCAGTAGAGAAACAAGTTTAAAGACATTAAGGAAAGACTATGGGAACAGGAAAGCTACACTGAATTTTTGCAAAAAAAAAAAAAAAACTAGCTACTGGATAAGAGGGGGTGAACTAAAAAAATAAAAACAGGAAAGGAAATAATATAGCAAGAAATGCTGGTGTGCCTGAGAAAAATGGAAGGAGAACATGTGATTAATTTCCTCACCAGCTGTTTTTCAAAGTTTTAAAACTTCAGGATGGCTTTGTCATATGGTATAAAGATAGCTTACAGCTTAAAGATCTCTCACTAAACCTTCAGTTTAGGAAGGAGTTCCTCCCAGGTCTATAACTGTCAAGCATCTCACATCTGGACAAAGAACTTGTTAATAGTACTGCTTGAACCAACCCCCCTCTGAAATCTAGTAGGTCTATCATCAGATCTGATAATGATTTTTTTTCATAGAAAGCAATAAAAAAAACAAAGGCATGTTTACCACTGGTAAAGACACAAAAATTAAGTATTAACTGTCACATTTTATTTCCAGCAAGACTAAGAATCTTTCATTTTGAAGAAACAAGTAGTTTTGACTCTTTAGATGATGATCTTTCCTTTCTTAAGTCTAAAAAGATCAGCAATCTTCAAGAAGAAATGGAGTGACGTTGTACAAGCTTAAAGAGACCAGAATGGAACATTGTTAAGTAACAAAGAACAGAAAGACACATGAAAATAGAACATTAATGCAATGAAATAGTATGTTTATCTAAATAATGCATACATTTTATCTATCCAGTAATATAAATATAGAAACTTCACACAAGACTATGGGAGGATTTTGAAGGTACCATGACACGTACAGCTCAATGCACGAGTCATGGTACCCTTTTGGTATTCAGCAACTGCCCTGACATGGTGTTGTATGGTGCTCTAGCACAAAGATGTGCAACATCATGAAGGGTTGCCCCCCCCAGCTGTGCTGAATAATAATGAGGCAGTGGGAGGGGGCATATAGTGAATAGTCATGTGTTCACTCCCCTGGAACTGCCTCCAGGAATGCATTTACATACTGAGCATTTCAGGAAATTATTTGGTCATGTAGATCAGCATGGCCAGTTCTATCATGTTGTAGTATTGAACATGTCTGAAAGGCTGTGTTCAGCTATTTACCATGACTGTGGTACAGGGATTAGGGGGTGGGTGGGGGGCACTCAACACCAGCGATAATTCATCCATGAAGTTTTTTAATAGCACTGGAATCAATACAGGGATCTGGAATGAGGGGATACAAGCCACCAGGGATAAATTTAACTCAACTGCCTTCATGGCACTGACATCAGTAAGAGGATGGGGGGGGGGCACTAGCCACCAGGGACAATTTGAAGAATTTCATGTCCTGGACATTACTACAGGGACTGGGGGGGGGGTGGAGAAAGCACTAGCCACTAGAGATACTTTGACCTAAAGAGCCATAATGGCACAGGCATCACTGTGGGGATTGGGGTGGGAAGAATTACTAGGTACCAGGGATCCTACAAATGTACCAAAACAACATATAAACTATTACAGTGCTTGGGGATGGGGGTGACACTAGCCACCAGGGAAATTACATGTCTGCCATGATACCACTTAAACTATTATCGTAATAGGAGGAGGGACTGAGGAAAGCAGGGGAGGGAAGACGATCCAGGGGAAGGGAAGGGTGGTGATTTTTTGTGTGTGTGTGTGTGTGTGTGTGTGTGTGTGTGTGTGTGTGTGTGTGTGTGTGTGTGTGTGTGTGTGTGTGTGTGTGTGTGTGTGTGTGTGTGTGTGTGTGTGTGTGTGTGTGTGTGTGTGTGTGTGTGTGTGTGTGTGTGTATGTGTGTGTGTGTGTATTTGAATGCAATGAACATGTACATGTGTGTGTGTGACAGACTGACTATGAAGTATGCCAATGCCTACATCAGCAGCAGTTCACAAATGTGATGTGCAGATCAGCAGGGATCTGCATGTCTCTGCTGTAACTGCAGTTCAGAGGCATGCACATTAGCCAATAATGAGTTCTTACCTTGTTTTGGGTAACATGTCTCAGAATTTCAGATTAACTTATTTTGGAACCAGGGCCTTACCACTTATGTTAGGACCTTTCATGAATCCCTGTGTGAATCTTTCAGGCCTTCATTGTTACATTATCATTCATTTTTGTAAAGATTTAAAATAAATGAGCTCAGAGTAAATATTATTCCTTTAAATAGTCATTTAAGATATAACACAGATTTTAAGCTGTGGCCTTTACTCCTTTGAACAAGGACTGTACATATTACATATTGCTTGCTAAGCTCTGCACTAGCTAAGTGTCCTTCCTTGTTTTAACATATTTTATATACATTCATATAGTTTATTCTGCAGGCACATGTCACTTAATTTGTAGTAAAACTTATTTGCTTACCATTTTTAGCATATTCAGTCATGCAGAACTATATTGTTTCACAGCAATTCAGTTTTTGTCTTCCAAAATGCAGGATTACAGTCATTTTGCTTTAAGTGATTTGATTATTTAGTATGCAAATCAGCTAATTAATATGCATTTTCACAGTTTTCGTGGTTTTCTGTTAATATTAATCTTTTTTTCTCAGTCTAAGTTCATGCTCCCTTACTTGTTTAAGCAAAAAAAAAAAAAAAATCAGCTTTAAAAGCTGAAGATTAAAAAAAAAGAAAAAAGTTGTGAATCATTCATGGACTTCCCTGCTCAGTAGTAGGGGGTTTCAGTGCAGAGCTTCCTATTTGGTATATAATTGTACAGAGAAAGAATACAGTGAATTTACATGCTATACATACTTACTTGGATTAAGTGAATGCTCATTTAATGTCACAAAATTGCTAAATTAGTTGTAGAAACAACTTCCTCACTGGAAGAGTGAACAGAGCAGAGTGTGAGGTGGTAGAAAGATATGCAAAGAAATATAGCATTATTTCTTTTTAATGCTGACATTATATGTAGCAGCATGTCTACACACAATTATTCAGTTATCTTTTCTTCTCTTCTTTCTCAGTGTTAATTTTTATATTTTAACCTGAGTTTACAATGTCTGTAAATATATATAATGGTTGAATGAAACTGGTCAGCCCTACATTTGGTCGACATCTGTGTAGCCAACAAAATTTAATAGACTAAACAGATAGCTGACAGGTAAGGAAATATGCCTGAGATTGTGGAATCTCAGAGTTAATATATATAATTAGCAGAGAGTATGGGGCACAGGACATACACATGGGGGGTCGGGGGTCTTGCCCCTCTGCAAAAAATTATGTTTATTATTATTTTTAATGTTAAGTTTGGCATGTGCTAAGGTTGTTGATCAAATGATGTACAAAGTTGGTGTTTTGTTGTTGACTTTGTAAACATCAATATTTGGGTGTTTTTGGTCAATTTTCATCCATACACACCAATTGGAAATATTTGCATAGGTATTTTATACCCCAAGCAGACTCTAAGAAGTTTTCCTCAGGTGGATTGCAAATGTTGGCGATAGGATGGGGAGAAACATGAAATTGGGATCATATTTTTGGTAGTGTAATGAGTTGGCAGACTTTAAAAATGGCCTGCAGAGTACTCTAACAGAAATACTGTCAACAAACTGGTGTAACAAAGGAAATTATTTTTTGAGCTATGATACAGAATCAGAATTACCTAGACATAGTAAGGTATTGCTGAGTTTAATTCTTGGGGATGCCAAAAAAGAAATTACTAGAAAATGGAAATTAAAGTCTAAACCAACTGTACTAGAAGTAGTAAATATAGTAACAGATATAAAACAACTGGAAGTGGGTCCTTTAGAAATGCATAGGAACAAATTGCATAGAAAAAATGGAAACTGTGGGAACAATACATGTAGAATAATGATTTGGAGGAGGAATGAGGTTTAAAGGAAGGCAGGAATTGAATGAGCTCTGTAATCTTTGACTAACAATTACTGGATAGATTATAAGTGATGTATAACATTTGCAACTTAAAATATGTTAATACGGTTTGTTTTCATTTACATAACTATATGATTGCCTATGTTATAAGTGATAATTTAATAAAGATGTTTCTTCTTTAAAAAAATTGGTACACGCACACACACGCACACACACACACATATATATATATATATATATATATATATATAAAATTGCTACTTGTCAGAATTTTTTTCCTGACTTACAGGTACAGGACAGTTTTATTTGCACTTCATTTGTACTGCCAGAATTGTTTTTTTAGTTTGTTTCAACTAGCAACCTGATAGGTGTGACATGTTCCTATAAATTCATAAGTTAAGCAGAAGGCTTGCTGCCCTTGTGGGCCATTTTAAGCCAAGCTGATGTCTCTTCTTAAGGTGAGAATCTAGCCCTGTACTTTGTGTTTGTAAGGTAAACAGCTAAACCATTATATCAACTCCCAACCCCTAAGAGATTAGAATCAAACCCTGTACATTGTATGTGTGAGGTTAAGACCTTAACTAATATTCCAACCCTCCCTATGACCCTTAGGAGACACTTGGGCTGATTAAAATAATTCTTAGATTTCTGCAATTTCTAAAGGCAGCTACTTTAGTATTTTAGCTCCAAATGGCTTGTTTAGGCTCCACATTTTAATAACATGCATTGAAAGAAATTATGTTTTTTTTAGCTGTGCATAATTGTTCAAGCAGGTAGTGTGTGAATATATATGCTTTACAGATTTAGATATGTACTATGATGACTATTATATAATATAAAACATGAATCGACAAGCAAATGATAGTAAAATTAATGTTAGAGATTGTTTGAAGCCTGGTAGTTAGTGCAGTAGATAGAAGTTGTGGACTGTTTCTTGAGGTCCAGGGTTTGATTCTTTCAGCCTTCATCTGACTACTATGTGACTCTGAGTAGGTTACTTAAACAGTGCTTTGAGGTGTTTTTTTTTGGAAGCTGCCACCAATTTGCAATTACTTTATTCAGAACTGGAATGGACTGACTTGACTACATACATTGGAAATTTAACCATGCTTGTGCAGCAACTGTCACGGCGGATGGAGGAATTTACCACTGAAATGCAGCCCACTGGGGCAACTCTATCCCTCCGAGACAACAATTTTCTAGTACCTACACTATGACAGCTACAATGCTTAACCAAAGCAATACCTCTCTCTGCATGCCTACAGTTCTGAATACCCTTAATACTCATCATCCACCTTGCTTAAATGATTGATTATGACAAAAATTGGATTTCACCTTTAATAATGGAACACAGAGGTGCCATACTAAATGAGAATCTTAATGCTGTCAAGTATAAATTAATGAAGGTGTGCAAGCTTCACCTTGAAAATGCATACCTTATTGAATCAATTGCAATGAATTAAGTGCCTAAAGAATTAAGATTTTGGAGGTACCCTACTGGGTTAGTCAAGAACTCAGCACTTCTCAAGGGATTGCTTTCTCTGCTTGATAAACAGGGCTGCAAATATGTGGATGTTCTTGTGAAACATAATTCTAAACTTACTGAAGAATTGATTGGCGACATTAATGTATTGAACAACATTATTACGACAGACCTTTTATTTGATCAACATAAAGTGGATTATTTATGAACATGTTCTAATATTGATACTAAGATTAACAAGATTAGATATAGAAAAATTAAGAAACTGCAAATAGATATTCATGACTATGCTCACTATAAAGCGTATCCAAATCCTCTAGACTCACAAGAATGGGAGCGGAAGTCTGATTCACTTAATTTGGCAGCTAATCATCAAACCAATGAGTACACTAGTAATGCACAAGATGGATCTATTAACAATAACGAAGTTGCCATGAGTGCCACTTGCAGTGCCCTCTTTGCAAATATTATGTTGGAATGGGAGCACAGATTTTTGTTTTATAATGAGTGGTTTAAAGCATGTGAGTTATATATCAAATATTTAGATGATGTTTTTATTGTTTGGAAGAGGAAAAGTGAAAATATTGTAGACTGTATGAATTACCTTAATAATATGACATTTTGTTTTAATTTTCCTATGAAATAGAAGGAACTAGTATTAAATACTGAGATCTGTTGTTGAAGAAAGAGAGTGTGAATAAGAGGGACACTTCTAAAATCTGTCAAAAAACTACCTACTCCAATATAGTTTTACATTTTACTAGCTCCCATCCCGTCTCAGAAAAAAATCAGTTGTTAAAGGACAATTTATTACGGCGGCCCATATAACAACAGTTTATGATCATTTTCTAGAAGAATGTGAGTGTTGGGGAGAATTTGGAGTTTAGCTGTTGATACAGTGGATTGAAACTGCGAACTGTTGATGTGCTGTTTCTTTTCTCTGGGATTCATTCCCATGGCCTTCATCTGCCTACTATGAAACTCTGACCAAGTTACTTAACCCGACAGTGCTCTGGAGTTTTTGGGAAACTGGGATAGTTTCCTAAATGGTCTCCTTGACTGCTGCATAAATAGCAACTACCTATGACCTTAAAGTCAGAACACGTGTTTGAATGGATACAGACTTCTATATGATAGAAGGGGAGATGAAAATGAAACGGTATTGTTTGTTTGTTTGTTTGCACCACAATACTGTTTTTACATACTGGTTAAAGTTGGATGTATATGCTTTGCACATTTAGATGCATTTTTTGGAAGATTGTTGCATGACTACCTTAGATGATTGTAAGTGATGGCTCTGGATATCAGAGTAAATGGCATGTGCCTTTACTTATGGAACAGTCTTTTGAAGGTCGGTGTATGTGTCGGGTGCAGAAGACTGAAGACACGTGCTATTTAGTGAGCTGTTTTTGTGGTCCAGGGATAGGTTCCCACAGTTTTCATCTGCTATCCTATCTGCTATTAAGCGGTTCAGGGCAAGTTGCTTAGTTGGACAGTGCTGTGGGGCTTTTTTTTAAAGGAGGTGGAATAGTCTCCTTGGTGAACTTCCTAGCTGCATTCCTAGTAACTACCTATGAACCTAAAGATAAAGTATATGTTTAATTGGATATAAACTAATACATGATAATAGCAGTTAAAACATATTTTTCTGATCACTGTAATACTGATAATGCTTTATAATATACTTATAATTATACAATGATAGTTTGTTAGTATTCGAAAACATGCACGCTGATTGGTCAGCCCATCTTGCATGCCCATTGTTAATCGAGCAAATACCAACAGCAAAAGTCTGGTTGCTGAAGTGCAACTGGACTTTCTTCTATTAGTATGTGTTCTGGAAGTCTACTCAAGTGTCCAAAATTCTGCTTCATATTTTAGGTCAGTCCCTCACAAAATTTGTGGTTTTTCTGGCAAGTCACTGAGGAGTGAAGTTACTAAATAATGACAACACATTAACATTAGCATAAATTCTGTTATTTTAGCAGTTTTCTATATTTATAAGAGCAACATTTACAATAGGGACATCTGTCCCCCTTATTTAAGGCTCTGTGACATTTCTTCAGCTAAAAGATTGAGAGGTACGTACTGAGGGCAGAGAATATACAAGCAAAATCAGGTACATTCTGCAAAACTAAAGAAACGTACCTGATTTTCCCTGTATTTTTGTACTGTCTCTCTTGTACCTCTAAAGTGCCTGGATTGTACTGTTTTTAAACAAAAAAAAAAGGCAGCAACGGAGATCTTCCTTTCTGTGCTGCTTGCTTTCCAAATCATTGATGTACTATCTAAACATGGGAACGCATGTGAAGTACATTAACAAAGTGGAAGAATCCAGAAACAATACGGAGGAACACCATGGGACCATTATACAAAGACATTATTTAAGAAAAGTACGTAATTTCTTTCTAAAATAAAGTCATTGTGTAATAGCAATAACCAATAAGCAAGTGCAGGCTTCACCCTTGTGATTAAACCACTCCACCCATGGGTAAATCTTCACTATGCCAGGCCCACTGATCAGTTATTGCTTAAATAACCCAAACAAAGCATCTGTTTTATAATATATATATATATATATATATATATATATATATATATAGGCTTTATATTATATATTCGAAGTGTCAAAACTTGGAATCCCATATGTTCGACAACATATGATTGAAGTTTGAAACTTCGAATATATAATAAAACATCAAAAAAATAAATAAATAAAACTTACCTTAATGCTCCAAGCAAGGGGGCAAGCCCCCCTACTTAAAAATACCAACTACGAGATCGCACTTCAGTGAAAAAAGGGAAATTCTCCCATTCTGCACTGTACGGTGCCATTACATTTAACCTTCAAACTTTTCAAAGTTCGATCGTATGGTGTCAAGTTTGTTCATGTAATAGGAACTATATATATATATATATATATATATATATATATATATATATATATATATATATATAGTGGTCAGCTAGCAGATGGTTATTGACTCATACAATGATGATAAAGATATGGGATTGGATTCACGAACGGCTAATCTCTGGGCTGCTATAATGTGCTATAAATCTAGCAAATCTGCTGGCATTGTCTGTACTTGTACAAGGTTGCTAAGGCCTGGGACTTCTTACCAGTATCCATCAGGTCAATACCCTATCTCTCATCTTTCAAAACCACTCTTGAAAGACTTTCTTGCTAAAATCTGGCTCTGTTTGTTTTCCACACCAGGATAAACAATATCCCTAAATGTAAACAAGTACCTTTCAGTCCTTATACCGCCTTACTTTCCCTTCTTCACTTACTCCCTTACTGCTATCAAATTCTCTTCCCTGAATTTCTCTTTAAATACACAATAAGCCTGTTTTTCCCCTCACTTGATATTGCAATTCCTTTTCATATTAGACTAACTTACTTTTAATTTCTCTACGAACTGTATAAAATTTCTCAAAATATTAAGTGATTGTTATATAACTTGTTTTGATTCTTAACCAATGTTTTTATATTATGTCTAATTTGTTATTATTTAAACTGCAGATTTTTTTTTTGGAAGATTATAAAATTATTATTCTTAAAATGTTTTGTAATAATTTGAAGTTTTTCTCCTCGGGCCTCTGCTGAAAATGAGCTTCTGCCCAGTTGGACTTTCCCACTAATCAAATGTCAAATAAATAGATAAATAAATATGCACGTTGCAGTGTGATGCACACATGATAGTGCACTATTTTGCATTCATTAAATAGGTCTACACATTGTGTTGAGATGCCAGACAAAGGTAAAAAGCAGAATATGCTAATGAAAGCATACTCAGCTAAGTTACATGCTAATTAACCAATACAAGATGGTGGAGTCATTCAGGAAGCTGTAAAATAATCATGTAGAAGTGATGTAATTCTTTGTCATGAACCCCAAAACCTATGGAAATACAGGCACCATCACATTCAGAAAAAAAAGCAATGATAAGGGCTGCTGCTGCTGTTCTGTTGCATGTGTATGTGCAACAGGCTCAAATCTATGTTGCTGCTGCTGCTGATAGACCTTGTCCAAGGAGAAGAAGGATGCTCAGACCCTGCATAACATATCATGGACTGCATGATACTGAAATGATAGCGCAATACAGGGTTGACAGGGAAACACTACAGGAACTCTACAACTTCTGCCACCACCACCCCAAACCCAGAGTAAATCGAGGAGAAGTTATTTCAGTGGAAACTAAGGTATGTATAGCATTAATGATATTAGCTACTGATACATTCCAGAAACCACAGGGCATATACTATGGGGTCATGGACCTCAGCCTCCAGAATATTGCACCACTGTCTACATGCTATGCTAGAACATGCAAACAAGTACATCTATTATCCATGCACACCAGAGAAGAGAGGAAGAACAATGCAAGAATGTTATGCTGTAGCACACTTCCCTGAATATTTGGGGGCCATAGACTACACTCACATAGAAATAAAAGTGCCACCTTTTACATCAACAAGAAGGATTTCTAGTCAGTCAACTGCCAGGTTGTCTTTGATGCCCGAAGGATCATTCTTGATGTATATTCCGGCAGTCCAGGCAGTTGACATGACTCACACATATGGCACACCTCGCATCTTCACACAAGGTTTGCTAGGGATGATGTTCCGCAAGTCCATCTACTGAGTGATGCAGGTTATGCACTGAAAACATTACTCATGACACCTATCAGAAATGCACACATACCTGCAGAAGAAAGATACATTGATGCCAACAGTCAAACTAGAAGCATCATAGAGCATGCGTTTGGCATGCTGAAATGACAGTCACACTGGCTAGACACACTGGGGGTGCCCTGCAGTACAACCCAGGCACCTGTACAGAAATTCTCATAGACTGTGCCATGCTGCACAACATCACCTTGAGAAAACAGCTGCAAGATGGACAGCAAGAGCCAGAACCACACATTCCTGGACCACAGGTAGGGCCAGCACCTCCAGCACATGCAGAAAAGCATTCTGAGGTAGAACCTCCACCTGCAGAGGGAGCCAGCAGACATAGGCATGCAAAATATGCCCTCAGTCTGGCTAAGAAGCAAAATATAGTACACTGACTCAACACCTAAGACTCAAAGGTTAGCATACACACTCACCACCTAAGAGGCAAACAATAGAACACGCACTCAACAAAGAAGGAATACACATCACAACCTAAGCACATACAAATACTAAAAGTAATACCATCTAATGTCCTCAGACTTCACTTACTTATGTAAAGGCTGTGTATGAATAGCATTAGACAGACAGCCCAAAAGTACATGACTCATAACCGCAGAAATGTCTAGGTAAGTGTGGAACCTGCATTATAAGAACAAACGTGTAAGAAGTTAAATGTAAATGATATACCTGTATACTGTTAGTCATAAATGTACTCAACCAGAACCTGTGCGAGGTATCCACCAATGGCATTCTTGGCTTATAAGAATGATATCTGCGGAGGACATGGCTAAGATGCCAAGGAGTTAACTGCACTTTCTTGATGCTCTGCCTGAAGTGATTTTTTTCTGACAGGATGTTTCTATTTTAACTCAACAAACATTGAAGAATCTTTCCACAGCACCTTTTCTTGATATTGTGAACAACTTTATCAAAAGAAATCTCAATTTTGTCACTTATTTACCAACATATTACCTATCAGAAGTTCTGTCACCAGTTACAGACTGAAGCAGCTATGAGTCACTCGAAGAAATCTCTACAAGACAGCACTATGAAAAAGGAACTTCAAACAATAATCACCAGCATTCAAGATCTTTCTATAAAGATGGATAATTTAGAGATTATGGAAAATATGAAGAAAGAAAGCAAAAAACAAATTGATGACTTAAAGGAAATTATTACTACTCACTCTGACCAAATAGCAGCTATAGAAGAATCAGTAAGTGAAATAGATGGCAGGCAAATGGAAAATGACAACCAGATAAACTAAAACAAAATAACCAGTTACTAGAAAAGGTGGAAGACCTAGAGTGTAGATCCAGAAGAAACAACATTAGGATCTATGGAGTTCCAGAGAAAATGGAAGGAAATAATATGGTTCTCTTCCTACATGATTGGCTTCCAAAAATACTAAACCTCCCTGAAGCTTTATCTTTCGCAATCAAGAGAGCCCACAGCTCCCTGTCATATACATCTGCATCAAAAAATTCAACAGCTGTGAGATCCATCATTGTAAAATTCCTATCTACACAAGACAAAGACTTAATACTAAGAGCTGCATGGTCAGGAAATCCAGTCCAAGTCGATGGGAAAATATAAGATTTGACAATGATTACACCTCCACTGTGATCACAAAGAGAAAAGTGTGTCCCACTTATTAAAGACTTAAAAAAAGCCAATATTAAAGCCCAGTTAAAGTTTCCTGCCAGAATCAAAATTACCCTCTCAGATGGTCAGAAATATTCAATTCTCTTGAAGAAGCATCAGCCTTCATGAGGAAAAGCAACTTACTTAAGAAAGTAGAAGAAATGGACCTTTCTTTGCCCAGTCTAAAAAGGCAAGCTGCTAATTGTAAAATAACTACAGCTGACAAATCTAGTAAGAAGCTTAAGGGGAAACAGTATAAAAACCATCACTCTCAACACTTATTAACAAACAATACATCTGAAAACACGGGCTACAAATGGAATCATAAGCTACAACCGTTCTACTTATTTAGTAGCTTTCTTCTATATTACCTTTTTCTGTTTCTCAATACCGCTCTTTTTTCTTACTTTCTTTTGTTTTTCATTTTTTCCTTTTATTGTGCATAATAATATATACAGTTTCTAAGTATTTCAATATAAACAAACTTGTTTAGATATTTACTCAAAAACAAGCTGCAGTAATATAAACACCTTACAGCAAACATTTATTATGCAGGCTATGCATTACATCAATGGTAACATAATATTGCTACCCAGCACTTATTGATTCTTTTTTCTCCTCTCTTTCCTATCAATTCATACTGTTCTATTAATCTCACAGCCACAGTCAGCAAATGACAATAGCCTTAATACAACAGCTTCACACGGTATGCAAATAATTCACATTGCTTCCATTTAAACTTATTACAATTAACACACTATACCCATCATATAAAGTTATAAGATTTCTACATAAAGTATACATCTGCTGTGACCATGCAAACATTCTATACAGACTTTTGACTCTATAAATTAATGAGATAGATAGTAGAGCATTTTTATTTAATATGTAAATAGTGCTAATTTTATATTAAAAAAAGTATATTAAAGCTGAGGGTAGTGGAAGGGGAAAGAGGGCATCTGATGTTGTAAATCATTGTTCATTAATTACTATTAGGACCTCGGTTCCGTCCTTGGAACTGATACAGCCATTTCCAAGCTTGCGCCAGCCAAAACCTCTCAGCTAAGACCTACCCATAATGCCACTCTCCTAGGTTCTCTATTTGGGCCAAAGATCAGAACTTAAACCCTTTCTCTATGCTTATTCAAAAGATCCTACAATACCTGACTACTCTTTTACATGCAGGAGCCTCAGCATCGATGATCACTGTACATTTAGCAGCTATTGCCAGTTTTCATAATGGACTTAATAATTCTTCAATTATTTCACACCGCCTATGCAAGACTTTTTTGAAAGGAGTATTAAATGTTAAACCTCCGGTCAAGCCTCCATTAGAACCCTGGGACTTGACTTTGGTACTTCAATCTCTCACAGGTCCTCCTTTTGAGCCCTTTGATTCATGTGATTTAAAATTTTTGTCATGGAAAACCTTACTTCTAGTAGCACTTACCTCAACGAGAAGAGTATCTGAGCTGCAGGCCTTGAGTGTCAAGAGACCTTACTTGATCTTCCACATGGACAGGGTGTCCCTTCATACTGAACCTTCTTTCTTGTCCAAGGTCATTTCTGGATTTTCCATTAACCAATCTATTGACCTGCTGGTTTTCTTCCCCCAGCATTCTAATAGAGGGGAGTACCTTTTGTACACCCTTGATGTGCATTGGCAGCTTTGTTGTTATTTGGACAGGACTAAATCTTTCAGGAAAACAGATCAATTGTTTGTGGCCTTTGCAGGACACAAATTAGGTAAACCTGTTTCCAAAGTGAATTTATCCTTCTGGCTTAGCATTACCTTTATCTACCAACAGAATAAGCTACCCTTACCTTCTAGAATAAAGGCTCATTCCACAAGATCTATGGCTACTTCTGTAGCATTTCATTCCAGAGCCTCTATGGATGATATCTGCACTGTAGCCACTTGGGCAAGACCTCATACCTTTATCTCTCTTTACAAATTGGATTTGGCCTCCAGGAGACGAGCATCTTTTGGTTCTATGGTGCTCAGGGATATCCTTCCTTAGGGCCACCTAGGACTCAAGTAACTGGGGACTCGTTCCTAATAGTAATTAATGAACAAGGATTTACAACATCAGATAAAGAAGTTATGTCTTACCATAATGTTCCATCTGTGTTGTAGATCTTTGTTCATTCATTACTTCCCGCCCTCCTTCACCCTGTTGGGAATCCTGGTGGACTTTAGGAACTGATAACCACACAACCCGAAAGTTGCAACAAGAACAAAGTCCAATACTTCACAACGTTGCTCCAGTACAATAAAGGCTGTCCCTTTACCCATGTACCACACTGCTTAGGTAGTCCAAAAATTCGGTCTCAAACGGATATTTTGAAAAAGACTTTAGGAACTCCTGGTGATATTTGCTCAGACGAGAGCCTTCTACTATTTTGTTCGGTACTTTTCCATTAAACCCCTACCAGTTTGCGCTGCTGTATTGTGACGGTGTTTCTGTACCAGACACAAGTGTCAGGGTGAGAAGTACATGTGTGCAAGTGATAAACAAGTTTCTATCTAACAGATAAGAATGTAAGTCATAGATTTGTGCATTCATGAAGGCAGGTTTGATGTGTATTGCCACACATCAAGGAGCCGTTAAACCCCTACCAGTTTGCAGTGCATTTTTTTGCCAGAGTTTCAGTAGCAGTACAACTGTCAGGGTGAGAAGTACATGCGTGCAACTGACAATTAACTTTCCATGTAATGGAAAAGTATGTAAGTCACACATCTGTGCATTCATGAAGGGAGGATTGATGTGTATTGACACACATCAAGTTGACAGACAACAGATGTAGCACACTACTGTTGGAAAAACAGTCACACAGTTGAAAGTATTCTGTTTTTGCAGGTCATGTTTCACTGGCAGCTTATAAATACTTCACCAGAGTACACCAGCTGCCCTTCTAAGTTTTGAAAAAAACATAAAGGATATCAGAAAGCTACAATGATGCCCATCAGAAATGCCACCTTACAATTCAGTGCAGTGCTGTCTGGGGAGAGATGCTTCCAATTCCCACGGCAGGTACTGCTACATTTTTTGGGCAAAGTGGACATCTGTGAGGACCACTTGATGAGGAAAGCTGTTCATATCCCACAAATTCCACTTCTTGAATAATTTACTCTTCTCAGCCAGAATCACTGAAAAGCTTTGAAACATTTATCCCTGTTGTGGCACGAGCTGCAGCCCGCCCCAACTGAAAGAAAGCAAGTTAGGTGCAATCCTTTAGAAAACAGGATGCAGCTCAAAAAAACTGTTCTCCTCCTTCAAAGTACTACTGTGAAAATGGTTGTCCTTACAACGTTTCCACAGTACTTAATGCTATGTATGTGTATCAGCGGAATATGACCACTGCTCATTTTGTTTTCCTTCTTACGGCGGCACAAACTGGTAGGGGTTTAATGGAAAAGTACCTTTTTTTCTAATACTATGTCTATTATATAGGGGCAGGCAAACTCGATCTGGAGTAACTAGGAGAAGGGCATTATGGGTAGGTCTTAGCTGAGAGTTTTTGGCTGGTGTGAGCTTGGAAATGGCCGTATCAGTTCCGAGGATAGAACTGAAGTCCCAATAGTAATGAAACACAACACAGATGGAACATTATGGTAAGCCATGACCTCTTTTTTACAATATACAGATTTACCATTTAAAAAGAAGTATTTTAAGCATTTTACTACATGATTTACTTAACTCTCTCGGCCTGTTTTTTTTGCTATGCATGAGAGCCATACAACATTCTTGAGCACAATCTGTTTAAATTACCTTTGTGCTGTATTTTGTTACCGAAAAATCAAAAATCTTCAAAAGAACTCTTTCTCAAGCCTAGAAAACTTCCTGCGTGTTTGCAAACTGATTACATCACTGTAACAGCATGAATAGGCATGCAGTGTGACCTTTGACCTCTCATAGGTTCATAGGTAGGTACTAGGCTATTGGTCCAAGGGCCTACATAAGCCTAGTCAACAAGGTTACTTGGCTTATGCCACCGAAGAAAGTTATTTTCCTGTGCCACTGTCGAGCAGAGACACAGAAATGATCCCCAGGGTGTATTTCCTATTTCCCATCCACTCATCAAGATTTTTCTTGAAGAGTGCTAATGAAGAACTTTGCTTGACATAGATGGGTAGCCTGTTCCAGTGTATGGGAAGTCTCTGGGACAGGAATCTATCCCTCCAGCATGTCCTGTTTATTGTGGTGGCAAGGTTTAGGTCCCTAGAGCATGCAGCTCGGAGGGAATGAGATTTCTTTAGGTGTAGCATGTCCAACATTTCTGGGTTTAACATAGCTTTATATGTTAGGCAGAGATCACCTCAGAGTAGGTGATATGCTACGGAGTAAAGCTGGAGTTTTTTGAGGCAGTCAGTGTAGGGCATTTGTTTGAGGCCAGTAATCCTCTTTGTGAGGTACTTCTGTGGCTTTTCCAGCTGCTGCAGATGTCTTGTGAGGTACATTCCAAAAGGGGCGTTGTACTCTACAATGGGTCTAATGAGTGTCAAATAGAGGGGAGCAATGACCTCTTTTTTCCTGGATGAGAACCCTTTTATGTTGAGGTGCACCATGTAGAAGGCCTTCCTGACTACTGTGGTGATGTAACTATCAAAGAAGAGACTATTGTCCACCTGGGTTCCAAGGTCTCTTATCACACATTCAGTGTTAAGTAGATTGCTGCCTATGTGGTAGTTCATGGGTACAGAGTTTTTACCAAAGGGGATGACACTGCACTTTTTGGCATTGAGCTTGAGGCCATGGCTCTGACACCAGGCATCTGTCTCAGCGAGGCCCTTCTGTAGGATGTCCACATCATTTGGGAACTTGACTATGGCTCCTAGTTTGCAGTCATCTCCGAACTTCATTACCCAGTGGCCTTCTGTGTTAGCCTGTACTTCAGAGAAGTACATACTAAACAGGAGAGGTCCCAGGACAGAACCTTGTGGTGCTCCACTTGTCACTGCTTTGAGGTCAGATTTGGAATCTGCAACTTTTACAGTGTGGGTTCTGTCAGTGAGCCAGTTGGCAACCCATCTTGTGACGTAGGGATTTATACCTAGTTTAGTGAGTTTAGCTATAATTCCAGAATGGGGGATGATGTTGAAAGCCTTGGCGAGGTCAAGATAGGCTGTGTGAACCACCTTACCCTCATCTACAGCTTTGGTGACTGCCTCAAAGAAGTCTTTCAGGTTCAGGAAGCATGATCTGCTTTTCACAAACCCGAACTGGGTGGGATCCAGAGTTTGGAGGTTACCAATGTCTTTGTTTATGAGTTCCATGATGATAGGTTCCATGGCCTTGCAGACCAGGCTCGTCAGGCTAATAGGCTGATAGTTCAGCATGCTCAGATGATATTATCTGAAGAGAATAAAGAAGTTGATGCCACAGAATTGCTGAGAACAAAAGGACTATTATGAAATGAAAGGATTTGCTTTAAGTAAGTGCTAAATGCTGCACATTGTTATATAATTTTTTTTTAATGGTAAATTATATTTTGACTTTGCTAAAATTACTTGTTGCAATGCAAATATTTAAACAAGCTTTTAACTGAAGTTCACAGATAGGTTTGCAGAAATGCTTTTATGTGTTCAGTTAATGAAAATATTTAGCATACAGAAAGACTTTTTTTTATTTGTCAGTTTCTCTCCTTTTCTGTTTATGATAATTATTGTGCTTTCCTCAGTTTAACTGATTCATTTATATCCCTAGTTTGATGAAAGTAAGATACATATGCTTTTAAAAAACCAAGGTTCTTATTTAACTACAATCTGTAAAAAATAGTACCAGCTCTCATAAATTTACAGAGAGAATTACTTACCAGTTTCTAGATACCTGTTTTGTTATCTAGCTTTAACTAACCTTTTTGAATATAGCTTATTCTAAGATACATATGCACATGTCAGTAATCATGAATTTTGGTATACATTTGTAGTTCATGTGCTTGTTCTATCTAGGTATACATAGGTATAGCTCTATATGACTAACACACAACCACCCTTAAAATATGTACCTAGATATGTGAACTCTTTCCATTTTGTTGTGATCAGCCTTGCACATGTATTGAGACATTTTTATTGCTGAGAGCAATTTTGCAACTCGTTACATTATGTTTGCATGACAGTATATAGGGGTCTGAGGTATTCAAACCTACTTTGTCTGTGTATCTATAGCATTTGCTGTTCAACTGTTGCATATTGCTGTGTTGTCTGTGCCATTTACACATGTATATGTTTATAGTTGTCCCTAGTATATTATGTACAGAACTCAGATATTAGTAATTTCTTCATTTGTTATTGCCAGGACTTGCAATACCTGTTCTTACTAATTTACAGAGAGAGTTATTTACTAGTTTTTGGATAGCTATTGTGCTCTCTAGTTTAAATTTTATTAGCTTTTACTTAAAATTGTTGATAGTTCCATGTTTTTTATTAACTCTATCTGGAAAACTTTTCAGACTCATAGCTAAATATAAGCTACCTAAAGGCATTACTATTTTCCTACTCTGGTAACAATACACTAGGTCTTTTGTTTTAAAATTACTCTCTGATTTGGTTGTACAAAGATAATTACTTCTAATATACATAATTATCACAAATAACGTATTAACTTTAATTTCACCCACTTTGATATTTCACTACTCAAATCAGTAACAATTCTAAGGAGTAGGCTTTTCTTTTTCTCACTTCTTATTACATTCTATACAGTTATTGTAATGGCAGTATCACAGAATAGACGTAGATTACTGTTCTTAGGATGGACGAAGGTGGTTTTGAGGAACTTCTCATTAAACTAGGAATTAAATATTCCATGTTTAGACTTGTAAATAGGTTTAAATGTTTTACAGTTATATTCAGTGTTCATGTTATGTTCATAACAGAATATTTACTATCTAACACAATCTACAGGAATGTTTTCATATAAATGTCTGTCCTTAAATGTAAATGGACTCAACAATCCTATGAAGAGAGGAAGTTTAAACAAATATTTGAAATATTTGAAAACTAAGGAAGTAGATATTGCATTCTTGCAAGAAACTCATATAATAGAAGAAGATTTGAATAGGATGTCTTTTAATGGCTACTCTATACATGCAGAATCTCATTTTCGGACCAAAAGAAGAGACACCATGATATTGTGGAGGAAAGCACTACCAGTACCTAAAATAATCGGGTCTATATTAGATAATCGAAGTTTCAGAGCTTTGAACATCATATGATCGAACCCATATGATCGAAGTACTGAAACTTTGAATATCTAATAAAAAAGAAAAAAAGAAAACAAACAAAAGTAACTGCTTTAAGCAGGGGGGAAAGCCCCCCTGCACCCCCCACCCACCCCACTACTTAAATATATCAACTCCAAAATCGCACTACAGCATAGCAAAGGGAAATCTTCCATTTCTGCACCATACTCCATTGAAGTGCGATCTCAGAGTGGTATATTTAAGTAGCGGGGGTGCAGGGGGATTGCCCCCCTGTTTAAAGCAGTTACTTTTGTTTTGTCTTTTTTTTTTTATTAGATATTCGAAGTTTCAGTACTTCGATCATATGGGTTCGACCATATGGTGTTTGAAGTTCTGAATCTTCGATTATCTAATATAGACCCAAATAATTGACAAATATTCAGACAAAAATGGCATGTTCTGCTTAATTATTCTAGAAATAAATAAAAAACTAATCACATTAGCCAATACTTATTTGATACCCGGTGTTGGTGCTGCAACAGCGAATAAATATCTTGACTTACTTGCAATCAAATCTAAGGGAGAACTAATATACGCAAGTGGTTTTAACTGTATTTTCTCCAGAAGTGACACTACTAAATGTTATATGTTTATGATATCTGCACCTGCTAAAAGATTGAACAACTTCATCAATAATTCAAATATAAGAGATATTTATGAAAAAATAGAACCCAAATCCCTAAAATACACACATTACTCATACAGATTCGGTACACAAACTACCATTGATAAGGTATTGGTTATAGATTATTTATTCTCAAAATTTCAGGAAGTTTTTATTAGCTCCTGTCCAATGTCCAACCATAACGCTATTTTCTTTAAAATCCATATGAAATCTAGTCATCTAGTATATTGGCAAAGAATACCAGCATACATTGTTAAGATAACTGGGTTTAAGGAATGGTTACTGAAAGAAATCAAAATATTTCTAGACATAAATGACAATGATAGTACTTCTAAAGTTATTGTCTGGGATACGCTGAAATCTTAACATTTTTGGTAAAATCAAAACCTGGTACCTAAACAAATGAAAGGAATGGGATAGTATGCTATCGAGAATACAATCAAAAATTGATGAACTAAAAAGAAATCTAAATAATAAAGACATAAACACAAATACAGGACTGAAATAATTAAACCTTGATTACATGGAAATTCTTAATCGCAAAGTGGCAATAAATTTAGAAAGAACCAAATTGCAGTCTTACTCTGATAACCCAAAAAACATGCATAGATTAGCTGTGAAATCAAAAAATTAACAAATGTTAAACATATAAGGAAAATTGTTGATGAAACTAAAAATAAAACTAAAATTGTAACAGATTTAGAAGATATTCTTGAAACTTTCAGAAAACATCAGAAAATAATAAATAACACAAATCCAAATATTAATAACAACGTCCCAAAAGATAACTTCTTAAATGAGAACAAAGGAAACAGACTATCAATAGAACAGAATACAAAACTTCTCAAACCAATAACATTAAGTAAACTAAAAGAGAGGATTCAAAGCCTTAAGAACAATAAAGCCCCATTATTAGATGGATTAATAGGAGAAATTTATAAAGTACTCACAGATGATACATTAAAAATACTTTTACAAGCTTTTCAGGAATTCAGAAAAAAGACAAGCTCATTCCCTTCCTGGAAATATGCCATGATTTCCCCTATCCTAAAACAGGACAAAGACCCCAAAATAGTAACTTTGTATCATCCCATTTCACTATTAAATGTGAACTATAACATTTTTACATCATTATTAGCTAACAGATTAAATCAACTGATGCCTAACATAGTAGGTGATGATCAAACAGGCTTCATCCTAAATGGAAGAGTACAAGACAATGTTATCAGGATCCTTTCCTTAGTAGATCATGCTAACCGAAAAAAAGAACTATCAGTTATTAGCCTAGACTTAAACAAGGCTTTTGACTCTATAAATTGGTCCTATTTATTTAAAGTATTAGAAGTATATAACTTCTCCCCTGACTTTATCGATATACTTAATAGATTATATGTTAACTCAATATCATACATGAAAATTGACACTTTTTTATCAGGTCCGCTCAACATCCTAAAAGGCACTAAACAAGGCTGCCCACTCTCCCCCTTATTATTTGCCCTATCAGTAGAACCTCTAGCTAATAATAAGAGCAAATTCTAATATAAGGGGATTTTCTGTAAGTCCAAGCTATATTTCTAAAATACAACTTTTTGCGGCCGATGTCATGCTAACAATTGGAAATATAGATTTTTCTAAAGATCATATAACAAAATCCCTGCAAGTTTTTGAAGAGGTTTCGAGCCTAAACTTTAATCACAATGAAACAAAAACATTATTATTAAATAAAAAAGTAAACACTTTATTAAGAAAACACAACAATTTTAACTGAGCAAATGACACCATTAAGTACTTAGGAATATACATAAAGTCAAACTGGAATAATACTTTAAAAACAAATTACAAATACCTATTATCCACAGTTAAGGAATTTTTAAATAGATGGAATAAAATGTATTTCACGATGGAAGAAAGACTGTCATTAATAAAAATAATCATATTACCCAAAATTTTGTTCTACTTCCAAACTTTAATTGCCTCCCTATCCAAAAAGTTAATGAAGCAACTAAACTCTATGTTAATACATTTCCTATGGTTTCCTCAAAAGCCAAGAATCAGCCATGCTTGGCACTACAGAAGCTGGAAAGATGGGGGAATAGCTTTCCCAAATTTAGAACTTTATGCGGAATTGACCATACTTAATGTGATGAGCTAATGGTTAAACTCCAAATATAGTTCTAATTGGAAAAATGTCTATGTAAGTATCTTATTATCTGACATAGACACAAATATTGACAATAATATGTTCTCAGAAAATAAAAAAATCTTCCTTGTTGTCAAAGAACATTTCTATAATACCAATAAGAATAAAAACATATCTCTTTTCACTCATTATATATTAGATAATTTTAAAAAGATACTAAAAAAACATATGACAAAAAGCTTAATATTTTTAATATTTCCCATAGCATACATGAAGACATGTCTGGACTCTTTCAACGTATCTAAAATAAAAGTAATGGAAGAAAATGGCTTATTTTTCTGGCACCAGTTTCTCTGCAATAATGATATCCATGAACCATGTTCTCTTATGGCCAGGTATAACATAAAGCACAACATCTGGTTGAACATGTAAATATTTAGAGAATACATAGTTAATGAATTCAAAATATGTCATATCACCAGCACAACACCTTTACCTAAAATACTTTCTCTTCTTTGTGAAATAAACACTTTGCACATTAATAATATTCTATCATTGTCAAGTATATATAAATCTTTAAGAACCAATATGCAAATCCCAGAGGACTCCTTATGGAATTTCACAGAGAGAATAAACAAGTCCATTTTTTCAGATAGTGATAAAGAATAAGTATTTAAATCAATTAGTAGCACAGCATCATCCCCTTCTTTGAAAATCTTCACTTGGAAATGCATCCATAGGAGCTTTATTACCCCACATAAGATGGACTTGATCTCAAAAAATAATCTTAATAAATGTTGGAGATGTGATGAAATACTTTGTGCAGATAGGGTACACATGTTTCTTACATGTAAGATAGTAACTCCATTCTGGATAGAGTTCAGAAATTTCACAAAAGCATTGTGGTCAGACAAGTGTGAATTATCTGACTCATTATTACTGTTTAATGCACCGATACCAACACATATCCCCAAAATACAGGTGGACCTTCTTTGGTCCTTGCTTGCAATTGCAAGAAAAATCATTACGTCAAATTGGAAGTGTAAAAAAATCCTATCATTTACAGATGTTCTACTATTAGCTAAACTTGTATGTAATAGGGAGTTGCAAAATATTTCAGAAAGAACTACTAAGATAACACATAAGAAATTAACTTGGTTGAAGCTTGAAAAACTACTAGATAAAATGTAATCACAACAATGACATTATATCTGTTATGGACATTGTAAATAGTTATTGTTCCATGTTATGATGTTTTTAAGACATATATTGTGCATATCTATATATTATATTTCTTGTATTATTTTATTTCATGAAAATCAATAAAAAATGTTTTAAAAAAAAAGAATATCTGCAATATATAGCTATGCAAAGTACACAATAACCAGCTTCAATCCAGTCACTTACCCACAAAACAGTCAACAGGACAATTATATCAACAGTTTCACAAATAGATCAATAAGCCAGAAAGCAATATCAGTGATTTGAATGCATTACTTACAATATTAACTGAACAACATCCTTCCAAAATGAGTATGTAGAAAAACATCCAAAATCCTCTTATATAATAAATATGCATAAAATCAACATAGTGAGAAAGACTTTCTTAGCTATCCACTCTGTGCATTAGACATATATACAACCCTAAGACAAACCCAAATAACAAAGGGCGTGGTAAATTCATCATCATTTGCATGGGGGGGTGGGATCAGTAGGCCAAGGCTGACACCAAAGTAGTGAGTGAGTGAGTGTGTGTGAGTAAGAAACACAGAGCATTCAGTAAAGTAGGAAATATCTCAGGGCCACTAACAGGAGATGTATCCCAATCAGCATTAAGGTTTTCTTTGCTTATATATATGTAATTTGGTATGTTCGTTTTTTGTGAAACGTATATGTGCCTGCATGAACACAATCAAGCTCTGTGCATGCACTACATCCTGCCAAGTCAGACAGATGTGAGCTGTGCATGGTAGAGCTGTCAGTTTAGTGTAGTCACTCCTAACTATGCAAACTGACTCTGCCAGGAGTTGCACTGCCACTTCCACATCCTCAGTTTGAAGTGGGGGTGCTACCTGAATATGATCGATGTCTGCTGGATGAGCTCTATTTATGACTATGTCCAGGACTGCGGCACCATGACCAACTATGTCTAGGTGTGGACACCTCAGTCACTGATGGAACAGTGGAAGTACTGCCATTATTGGAGCAGGATCTGACATGGCCACATTGGCTAACACCAGAGGATGTTGCAGCTCTATAGACACGTGGATGCTGGCCTTTCCCAGCAGATGTTTGATCAAGACACTGGCTGATTCAGTGTGTCACTCATTCTATCCAATGAGTCACCCAAATGGTTGAGGCAGTCAGGCATGTCAGAATGTGCCACGTTTATGAGTCACACCATCTCTTCTGATGCCCTGGTGCAACGTGCTTGTGCCTCCATGATGGCCTTATACATACATCTGGTGGCATATAACAGCATCAGGATGAGGGTGGACAGTATGCCTCCTCTGAGTACTTCTAGCAACCTTCCTGTGTGGTACCATGCCCTCATGATGGCTCCAGGCATACTTAACCAGTTCTGCAACTGGAGTAACCACACTACCTCATCCATATCACCCTCAAGTTGTCCTATATCTGAGGGCTCAGTGGAATGGGTATGTGAGGGCATACTGACTGTGTCAGAAATAAGGCTAGTGGTTGTGTGAGCCATAAACTCAGTGTTAGACTGAACCTCTGTGGTATGAGTTCTACACTACCACTGTCAGGATCACCTGTGATAATAAGCAATAAACACAAGAAGAGAGAAACAGTGAGTGGAAATTATCCAAACTTTGCTACACACACACACACACACACACACACACACACACACACACACACACACACACACACACACACACACACTTGAGTGGAATAGATGGTGTGCGTGCCATAATCCTGTATGAAACACACACACACACTAAACAATTTTAGATGTTAAAGTTATACAATACTTTTTACTCTCTCCTCAGAGTTACATCAATGGTTATTACTAATCAAAGAAAGTTTGTGCTTACCATGTGCAGGTGGTCTTTCATATGGTAATTCTGACGTCCCTGGAAAAAGGGGAAGGCAGTGGAAAGAAGGCTAATAAGCATCACAATACAAATGACACAAGGACAAGAGAATAATGCAATGCCTATTTTCCCCTTAAGAAATATCTCAGAATCAATCAGACTGACCACTCCCCAACACAATCTCTGTTGGCCTCTTGTCTCTTCTAGGGCATAAACCCTGAAGTTTACAGATTTACAAGTAGTAAAACATAAAGATGTCTAGAATGACATTAAATGCTTTATAGATTCATAGGCTCATAGATCAGTACTAGGCTAACTGCCCTTGTAGACCATTTTAAGCCTAGCCAATTACCCTGTGTGAGAATCAAACCCTGCACCTTGTGTTTGTAAGGTAAACACCTTAACCATTATGCCAACCTCTCACCCTTCATGATGGCCCTATACATATGTCTGGTGCCACATAATGACACAACAGCATCAGGATGAGAGTAGACAGTAGGCCTCCTCTGAGCATATCTAGAATTTATTTTTGGTACATATATGGTCTGTTGCCTACATCAGCACCAATATCAAGGAGTCTATGTAAACTCTCTGCTAAGCTGTCTGGATCACTGATAGTGGATAGGAATACAGATTTTCAGTGAGTGGTGGTTCCGCAGCTGTACCAACCACCTCAGAGCCATCTGTTCTTGTGCTACTGCAGCTGCCCTCCTGCATGCCACTGTAATCATACCAGTTGCATGGTGCCACACTGATTATACTTTCTAGCACATCCACCTACTGCATTTATGTCAGTGACTACCTGCTGTGATATGCTTTTTCTGGCAGACATATCACCTCTGCCTCTGTCAAGCAGGCAGATCCATGGCAATGTAACACTTCAGTGATGACCTCATTTTCTGCATCACTGAACTGATGGCTTGAGTGGAATAGATGGTGTGGGTGCCATAATCCTGTATGACATGAAACAGAAAAGAAAGCACATACGTAGCACATAGAGAAATCATTCTCCTCAAAGAAAATCTGTGCACCCATCTTCAACACAAAACAATTCATCAAATAATGCTCATTCCAGACCATGCACAAGCTAAGGGACCCCCCCCAAAAAAAACCTGTATACATTAGCATTACATCCATTCTCTTAACATTTCTGTAATGAGGGCAGCAAATCTGTAAATGACTACTGGATGGTTAGTTTACCACTAACTATGCAAAAATTCAAAGTCCAATTGTCCAGACAATTTCCTTTGGTCTCTCTACTGTTGCGGAATTTGACACTGCCAATGAGAAGCCTAACACCTTTACTTATACAAGTTCAACCCCTTGAAGCTGATAATAAACACAATAATGTTATCTGCAGTAACTGGAGAAATTCCAAGAGCAAATGGTAACATAGTACTATGATGCAACCATACCATTTAATGACCAACTTGGAAAACACAGAAAGAATTGACATATGTGCAGTATACCACCAGTGAATGAAAAAACTGTTTATATATATCAGCATTCTTTTTTCCTATTGCAT
>NC_056735.1:958692725-958740225 GCF_019279795.1 Protopterus annectens | reverse complement strand
GGCCTCAAACACATGTCCTATGCAGCCCGACTGAAAAAAAACGCCGGATGTACTCAGTGGCATATCGCTTACTCAGAGGTGATCTCTGCCTGACTTACAAAGCCATGTCCAATTCAGAATTGATGGACATGCTCCACCTAAAGAAATCCAAGTCACTGTGAGCCACGCGCTCTAGTGAGCTAAACCTCACCACAACAATAAATAGAACATGCTGGAGGGATAGATTCCTGTCACAGAGACTCCCCGTGCTTTGGAACAAAATTCCTAACTACATTAGGCAGAGACCCTCACTAACACTCTTCAAGAAAAACCTTGACGAGTGGATGGGTAACAGAAAATACACCCCTGGGATCACTTCATTGGCTCTGCTTGACATAGGCTCAGTTAATTAATCAATGGGGTGGCAGAAGCCGACACTCTGGCTAGGCTGATAAATGCCCTCGGGCAGATAGCCTAGTACCTACCTATATATATATATATATATATATATATATATATATATATATATATATATATATATATATATAATATTTGCCTGTGTAATTTGCCGTGCTGCTTAGTAGAGCACAAACAGATCTCACAGGTGAATGAAAACATGAACATTTTCATTTCTGTTATCTCTCGCAAATACTTTTGTCAGTATAACACAGTATTTGTAATGAGTGAGTGATTTGCACATGATGTATACCTCTTTATGTGGCACAGGCTATATATGCAGTGATTTTGGACCCATAACAGAGTTTCTCTGAGGTTCATATCTATATTGTGTGAAGGGAAAGCAAACATTCTTACTCAAGATTTATTACAACTTCATATGCTGTTTTTTCAGTTTCTTGCCTTCTGCAGTTGCTTGCTGCCAAGCAGCCCACAATCGAGCTTGCCTGCCTAAGGAAAAAAGTGAAAATTGTATTTGGGCAGCCTTCTGTAGAGCAAACAGGCTTAGTTAGAGACAATGCATGGATGTTAGGACTCTGGATAGTACTGAGTCGAGAAGATCCTCCTGATGTGTAGTTGACCCTGTGGCACAAGGTAAAAGTACACTGATTTAAAAAATGAACACAGGTGATCCAGTTTACAAATCTGGGTAACACTTATCTGTATCTCATCTGAATGTAATGTCTAACAAAAATTTGATTAAAAGATAACACTACATAAAAATGGCTATCATAATTAGGTTGATTGCAAGAAATGTCTCATTAATGCTTACATAAAATAAATATCATAAGTAGGTTGATTGCAAGAAATGTCGTTAATGCTTTGATAAATACATTTTTCTAGGTAGCATATCTCCTTAATGATTTACTTATGAAACACACTTCAATATGTGTGTAATTGGTTAAACAGGATAATTAAGTCAATGAATTAAAAATGCACTTTCATATCTATGATGGGCAGAATACTGAAGTTAAAGTCATCTTTACTCTTCACATAGCCCAATTTTGGTTTAGGACAGTATGTGTTGTGAATTATGTATGTATCATACTTAAACCTGTGTTATTCAGCTATTACTTAGGATCATAGGAGATTACTAGGCTATCAACCAGGAGGTCATTTTAAGCCTAGCTGTTTCAACCCAATGTAATACCATAGATTGCTAGTCAATACACAAGATCGCATTTAGTGATGGCTACTCATGTCCAGAAAGGTTGGAGGAGCTATCTCTGGTAAGAATTTACGGTGCCCCATGCACTCATCCAGGTTCCTCTTGAACAGTGTCATAAAGGTGCTCTGTTTCACATGAATTGGTAGCCTGTTCCAAAGATGTGGCAGTTGCTGGGAGATAAATCTGTCCATCCAGCATGTCCTATTTACGTTGCAGGCCATATTTAAGTCCCTGGAATGGGTAGCCCTAGACCCATTTGATTTATGGATATGCAACAAGTTCATTAGGTTTTGGTCTTGGATTGCTCTGTAGGCCAGGCATAAGCCTCCCCTAAGAAGTCTATATGATATGAAGTATAGTGACAAGGACTTTAGTCTGTCTGTGTAAGGTACCTGCTGGAGTCCCTTGATCTTCTTTATTAGAAACCTCTGAGGTCTCTCTAATTGCTGCAGGTGCTTAGTACTGTACATGCCGAATGGGGCACTATAATCAATTATGGGCTGAATAAGTTCCGAGTATAGGAGGGTTATAACTTCTTTTGCTCTCGAGGGGATGCCTTTACTTATCAAGTGCACTACATGGAAAGCTTTCCTTACTATGGTAGACACGTGGTGCTCGAAGTTAAGGTCGTAGTCAACCTGTGATTACAGGTTCCTTACCACTTTATGGGTACTTAGGGTATTGTTGATTTGATAGTGTGAAGTGACATTGCTTGTGCCGAAGGGAATGATGATGCATTTCCTTGCATTCATTATGAGACTGTGATCAATACACCAGTTGTTGGTCTGTGTGAGACCTTACTGGAATATACTGACATAATTTGGGAATTCAGTGATTGCAACTAGTTTGCAGTCATCTGCAAACTTCATCAGTCATAACTTCTTAGTTTTGACCTGAACATCTGAGAAATAGATACCAAACAGTAAGGGACCCAGCAATGACCCCTGTGGCACCCCACTGGTAACAGGTCTGCTGGTTGATGTGCAGTCACCCACTTTGATAGTGTGTCCAGTTTGTGAGACATTTGGCAAACCATCTTACAATGCAGGGGTTTACATTCAGTTTGCTAAGTTTATCAGTAATGACTAAATGTAAGATTGTGTCAAAAGCCTTTGCCAAGTAGAGGTATTCTGTGTGCACAGATTTGCCCTCATCAATGGTCTTAGTCACACTTCAAAGAAATCCACCAGATTTAACAGGCAGGATCTGCCCTTCACAAAGCCAAATTGGGTAAGATCCAGGGTTTGGAGGTCACCTATGTCTATTTATGAGATCCATATTGATATGTTCCATGGCCTTATAGATGAGGCTCGTCAGGCTTATGGGTCTGTAATTCTCCCGATCTGTTGCTAAGCCACCTTTGTGGAGGGGAATAACTGCAGCTGTTCTCCATTCCTCAGGAACAAAGTGGTTAGGTTATGACTGAAAAGGGTACTTATTGGTGACACTAGTTCATGTCTAAACCTGTTTAGAAGACAGCCTGGGATGTCATCTGTTCCCATAGAGGCTGTTTTTTTTCCCTTTGGACAGGGCTTTGAGAACCTGCTCAAGAAAGTCTATCCATCTGACATACATGTACAAACAGTAATACTGCCTCTTTCATGGGAAAGCATTTCATAGGACTTCTTAAAGTCACACACAAATGGGCCTGTCTGAAGTAAATCTCCATTCATACTTAATGCAGTTTATCTGTAATGAACATAACTGAAAGGAAGTTCTCCTGTAGCATTGACAAATAATTTGCTACCCCACTCAGGCATTATAGACATGTTCACTAGTTTAGGTATAAATATTTTTATCACCCACTAGTGAGCCAACTGGCTCACTGGAAGGACCCAGGAGGTCAAAACAGGTGTAGCCATGTCACACAAGAGGGCAGTCACTAGCAGAATCCTTCAGGGCTTGGTACTAGGTCCACTCCTTTTTGGAATCCATTTCTCTGAAGTAGAAGCAAATGATGAAGGTTTACAATTGACTAACACTGCAGATGATTGCAAACTCTGGGTTATCATCGACTCCCCTGCATATACTAACATTCCTCAAGAAGGTCTATTTCTGATTAATAAATGGTGTCAAAGCCATGGTCTTAAAGTCAATGCTAAGAAATGCATAACTGCACCTTTTGGGAAGTCAACCATCCTAGCTAATTAACATGTTGATAATGTGCTCCTAAAAGATGGCCCACTGGTCAGGAATCTGGGTTTGCACGTATACAGCAGACTTACCTTCAACCACCATGTAGCCAAACTGGTGAGGAAATCATTTTATATTGCACACCTTATAAGCAAGGGCAGGGCATCTGGGTCCAAAGAGGTCATTATCCCAATATAATCCACCCTTAGCAGAACAATGCTCCTTTAAGTATGTACCTGACCAGGCATATGCAGCAACTAGAGTGACCTCAGAGATTCCTTACAAAAACAATACAAGGTGTAATAAGCCTACCTTAGGCTGGGCACCTTAAACCCTTTCCTTCTACTCAGTCTCCCATAGATTACTGAGGATTGTTCTATGCCTGGCTTACAATGCATCCACAACCCCCACGCTTAATGAATGTCCTGCACATTCATAAGTCAAAGAGTACCAGAAATACAAGGTTTAGTGACCTGAATTTTGTCTATGACTTAAACAGAACATACTGGAGAGACAGATATGTGTCCCAGAGACTGCCCTTCCTATGGAACAGGTTTCCATCCATGTGAAGCTGAGTTTGTCTATTACCCAGTTTAAGCACAAATTAGACTAGTGGATGGGAAATAAGACATTTACACAGGGCCTGGTACCCATGTCCCTTATGGACAGAGGTAGCTTGTAAATGCCTGCCCCTCACTGTCCTATTTTGGATACAGGACATCATTATTATTTTGAGAAAACCTGGCTAGGCTTAGAAAAGCTCCTTGGGTCATTAGCCTGTAACAACCTATGAATCTATTAATAATCTCCTTGGCTGACATTTATACATTATTCATTCCTTAGGTTTGATTCCCACATCGGTCAACTAATTGTTTACAGTGCGTAATTCCAAAAAGTTATGTGCCAAGTCATTCTATTTAACCTCCAAAATAGCAAGGATAACTGCTTATCATCTAAAAAAGTGTGAACAGGTTGAGCATTACCCATGGCAAATCTCATTACCATGTTTCATGCCTTCATTGCTGTTTGATAGAATACCTTCCTCTTTGTTTGCCAATTTGTCTCTCTGTTTTCCATCATGCAAATGCAGTTTGCATGGTTGTGAGTGTTTGTGCACTAGCTGTTCAATCTGAGACTGGAATTTGGCACAAACTGAGGCATGGAGTTGTTGTTTGACTTCTGCAGGCATGGCTGGTGTGGAAGATGATGGTGCTGAATTCAGAGGACAGAGGTGGGGCATTCAGGATTTTTGTGGCACTCCTCATGAAGTGCTACAACTGTAAGCTGCTGTAGAGGCTTAGAACAGATTAGTCAAGGCTGCCTCCAGTACAAATGGCATCCCACACACAGGAGAGAATTAGACAGGAAAACAAGAAGGATGCTTCGTGCTCACCAGATGATTTATAAAAATCAGTGTATACCAAGATTATATATTCCCCGTTCTGTGGGAGGGATGAGCCTCCTTGAAATTAATTACATGTATAGATCTGCAATCATGGGACTCCACACATATCTGCTAACCTCACAAGACCCAAAGTTAGTGAAAGTCTTGAAACATGAGGAGAATAAATCTAAGAGGACTTCTCTGCTTAATTTAGCAGAAGCATATCGGCATCAAGCAGGAATGAAAATCAAACCAGAAGTATATAAAAATCAGGCAGCAACTGAATGTGCTAAAAATAAAGGAAAGAATATAAGGTGAAGGAGCAGATGAGAAGGCAAGAAATGTAGAAAAATAAATATAGTTGCAAGAATAGAAAACATCTGGAAGAACCTCATGTTGATCAGGAATGAACACAGGAATGATTAAAGAGAGGCAAATTCAAACCAAGAGATGAAAGGTTAATATTGGCAGCCCAAGATAGTGGGCTATGTACACACTGGTTTACAAAGTCCATTGAACATGTGGGAGAAACAGACAAATATAGGATTTGTAAAACCAATTTGGAAACAGTCGCACACCTTATTGCTGGGCGTGACATACTATTGGCAGAAGGACTGTATACTGAAAAGCATAATAATGTGGCAAGACTGTTGCACTGGAATTTGTGCAAACATTATGGTATTGAAGTGGCTGAAAAACACTGGAAACATGAGCCAGAAAGCATCATAGAAAATGATGAAGTTTATATCACATGGGATCACCCGTTACCAAAAGTTCAAAAGATAGATGCTAGAAAACCAGATATAGTGGTCCAAGAAAAGAAGACAAAAGTAGCATTGATCATTGAAATTGCTACACCCAGTGACTGCAGTGTCTTGCGTACAGAGAGACACAAAGTCATAAAATATCAGGATCTGCAGGCAGAAACGAGAGCAATGTGGAAGAAAGATACCCAGACAGTTCCAATAGTAGTTGGAGCAAAGGGTCTTATAAAAAAGAATCTACAGTCATATTTAGATATGTTACCAATCCATGTAATCCTGTACAAATTGCAGAAGGAGTCATTACTGGGCACATTGCAAATGCTGTGAAGAGCACTTTTGGCTGACATCAAAGATTGAAACAATACTAATTTCCTGATCTTAAATCATACTTTGACTTAGGAATGGGGTCCATTCCCATCACAGTATTAGAAATCCAAAAGATTTGGAGAAATTAAAAAAGACAGAACTGTCATAACTGTTTTAGTGACCTGAAACAGCATAAGAAGTACCTCCTTAGCCGAGGATGGAAGAGGATGAGTTTAGAACTGCTGACATTCCTCAGCTATATAAGTATACTGATCCATCAGCATTAAATGATGTAGAATGCAGGACACAGCCAAGACTGGTTTTCACTAAGCTTTCATATCACTTCTCTTCCCTTTTGTACAGCTGCTGAACACATTGCACTGAACAGGAAGGCATACCAAGAGTGGTTAATTGCCTCAGAGAGGCATGGAGCACGTATGCATCAGCTCTTACTGTAAGCCTAACCACTATTGTAATTATATGCAATATGGCAATATTATAATACATAGCTGTATGATATCATGGGCGGCCATGGTGGTGCAGCGGTTCGCGTTGCCACCTCACAGCAAGAGGTTCTCTGGTTTGATTCTCGGCTGGGGTGTCTTCTGTGTGGAGTCTGCATGTCCTCCTTGTGGTCGTGTGGGTTTCCTCTGGGTGCTCCGATTTCCTCCCACATCCCAAAGACATGCTGTAGGTGGATTGGACACTCTAAATTGTCCCTAGGTGTGAGTGTGTGCCTTCTGTGGAAGGTTGGGCTCTGGGCTGGCAACTCAACACTGTAAAACTCCATTGCCAATCATGAGCAGACAGGTGATCCGCTGTGGTGACCCCTAACTGGGAAAAAGCCGAAAGAAGAAGCTGTATGATATCATAGCAGTGCAAGTGATTAATGGCAAAACAGAGTAAGACCTTCTCGTCATACCTGGAATAGCAAAGGTGTAAGCTAGATAATAACAAATGTGTATTTTCTGGAAGTATATAGCCATGTAACATGACATGGATCTAATTCTCTTTTTTGTCTTCTTAGGAGAGTATTATATGTGTCTTAAAAATGTTCTGTTGTCTTACAATTCTGCTTACCAAAAAAAAATGCAGTACAGAAAGGTAGACTGACCACTGCAGTTCAGTTCACCATCCCTCCACAGGTTGCAACACTGGCACTCAGCATGCCATGGTCCCAAGATTTCAGTGCTGCCTCCACAATCCCTGCCCAACCTATTCCATCTGTATCAGGTAGCTCTGCCACAGCAGCCGGTGCACTGTTACACTCTGGGAGTAGTAGTAGTGGTGATTTTTGTCACATGGCAAGAGTTGACAGGGCTTGTGGAGGGTATCATGGATAGGGGCCCTGGTTCCAGAATCAGCTGTGTAAAAAAGGTGCTTAATCATATTTCCAAGATGATACTGCATCAAGCACTGAAACAGAAAACTAAAATAAGAGACAGTGATAACAGTTCTGAGGGTGAGGACTAGATTCTCATTGTTCTCGGGCTTGACATGGGTGCACCTCCAATGTCCCCTACCTATCTCCAAGCATGGTGTCCCCCAACCTTTTATGCCCATCACCAGCCCTGTCTGTCTTGTTTGTCCTGTATGCCTGCACCTGCTTCCTCATCTAACCTACCTACCTGATCCTCACATTCCTAAGCCCCTTCTCCAGCAGTCCTCTCTCTTTGAAAGTAAAAAAATAAAATAAATTAAAAAATGGGTACCTGTCCTACAAAAAAATAAATACCCATACATAGTGCTCCACTTCACCTACATGTCTTCTTGGCATACTTGATTTGTGATCATTGGCTCTGCAAAATTATTCTGTTGTTGTCAACTACCCTTGGTTTGGTGACAGTCCAAATTCAGCAAACTATGTCTACACTTCTACATTTATGTTGTAAAGAAGTGGATAGCTATGGTTCTCTCCTACTAACTTCCTGCAAATTCTTTCATTCCTTCCCATGTGTCCTCTTCTCTACTCCCCCCACCCTCAATTCACCAGTTTCCTCTCAAGTCCATTTTATATCACACACAACACACATGGCCAGAAATGGTCCATAAGAAAACCTTCACATTTTTCCCTCAACATTTGTGTGGATGTTGGCATCGCACACCAGTGCCAAGTGATGGTGAATGGCTGTTCATGTCATATGGCAAAACCTAGTCAGCTCTTGCCATCACCTGCAGTAGCTCAGTTATCCTCACATAAAGGTGCTTAAATATGCTGCTTTGTCAGAATACAGAGTAAAGGCAAAGTAAAGGAAATAATTGGCAACAGTTATTCTAAGAGTTCTTTGACTGCTGGATGTAGACAAGGGCAACCTCCTCTGTGGAGTGTTGACATAAATCTCTTTTTGATTTCTTACTATGATGCTGTACTCCTGTGATATGTTTCATGATACATATCCTAATTTTCATCCAGCTAAGTCTTTTATTTAACAGATTTTGGATAATGCTGCAAAAAGCATTTGCAAACACATCCGTGTTCATAAGGAAAATATAATAAACCACCTTTATTTTACTCAAGCCTTAATCAGGTTTTGCCTCTCCTACAGCTTCTTGATCCCCAAAGCCATCACTTACTGAGACAGAACATGACTGATGAATACTGAGGACACACCATAAAGATGTGTATTAATGACTCATAACACCACCCTTTCAGATGTGTCTGTCCATTTGTCTCTATCTAAACCCCTTCTCTGTCACCCCTTTGTACTGTTGACTATTTATTATACTTATGGATGTAAATGTCATGGCATTTTCATACTGTCACTACTTTTCTGAAAAATGATACCTACATCTTCCATTGGCTGAACAGGTTATCATTGTTCCTTTAAAGGTGTGACTTTGACATGTGTAAAGTATAGTTTCTTTTATGGACTGCTGAGATAATGAACAAGCCCATAAGCTTAAGTTTTCTTCTTCACAACGGTTGTACTCCAGCATTAAGTAAAACTCTTACTGCTTGCTTCTATATCTGTCTTTACTGTGAATGTGCCATATGTATCTGTCTAACCCCCTGCTGTAGTTTTAGTCCTAACCATTTGCAACGAGGTCTGGCAATGAGCAAGTGCAGTATGAGCTGCTATATGGCATTTCAAGTGTAATTGCAAAATGTGATGAGTTTTTGCCTTACACCACATTGTACTCTGCAGAGTGAGTCCACATCAGTCAGACTCTTCTCCCAACATCAACTTTTCTACAAAACAATGTTGATGTCATCCTCTATAAAGTGCAATCTCACAGTGTTGAAGTTAGACTTCTGCTAAGGCACTTGCATTAAGTATTTTGTCCTCTAAACTGTATAACTACATAGGTAGGGAGTTCTAATCTCACAGTAATCAACTTGTGTGTGGGATGGCGGGTCCATAACATCAGTGGAGGATTACTTCAGCAGCTGTGCTCATTTGACTCCCACTTGTGAGAAACATTTACATGGTGAGATGAATCCCACACCCCTTTTCACTCTGTCCACAAACTCATACTGTCTGCTATACACTGATGAGGTCATCATTTCAATAATGTACTCTCACATCACTAAAGTCAGATCTCTCTTGTGGTGCATGTGTATCATATACTTGTGTATAGATTGTGTCAGTCGATAGGTAGGGAGTCTGAATACAGTGGTGAGACTCTCCTGACTGCATGTGTGAATGTAGATGGATGCAGGAGTGTCTTACACCTCTTAGTATTGACAAGATTTAGAATAACACATAGCAATAGAAGTCATGTTTGCAGACACATCTCTTTTGCATGACACAGCTAATGCCATCCTTTCAAAGATTCAGTGTGGTTCATGTGCAGTCAGACTTTTCCTGTGGCGTGAGAGTATAATATACTTGTGTTTAAATTATCTGAGTACATAGGTAGGGAGTTTGAATGCAGGAATGAATATTGTCTATGCGTACATGTTTCTTCCTCTTACTGTACAGAACAGGCTAAAAATACAAATATGAGGTATATCTATACTGTGTGTTGTGCTGTGCAACCCACTTTTTAACAGGAACATGAAGGTAATACACAATGGTGATGTCATCCCTTGCAATGTGCAGTGTCACAGTTGCCAAATAAATCTGTAGTTGTGCTTGTGTTTCAGCAAACCTTCTTTAGCCTGTGGCATTCGCTATATAGTTCAAATCCCAACGTCACTGCTTACAGTCATGTACATGTTGTTAACAGTGTTGTCACCCACATATGCAATGTCCGTGTCTAGATGTTGATTCATGTTACAAGAATTTATTCTGCATTACCTTTGGAAAGGTTGTATTGAAGATTGATGCTGTCATTTGAATAGATTGTCATTCCATAACATAATATAAAATGTGTAGTGATACACCTCCTCAGGACTGAGAACATGAGACGATGTAATGTATGTTGTTGCCTAAGTAAGGCATGTGTTCCAATACAGAATTATATCTACACTGTACATAATTACTGTTCTACTGTTACAATGACAACAGCGGGGGGCTACAGGTGTGCTTGGGTATACCTACCACCACGCAGTCTTTCTAAGTAATCGTTGTGACATATATTCCTTGATTCATACACATGATGTAAAGCTTTCACATAACCTCACATATGACAATTGGTGATGCACTTATATCATTGCACATTCATTTATCCCACTGTGGTGTTGGTTTTCTTTATGCTTAGGCAAGTGTTCTAAACCAGCAATGAGTGACTGTAAGCATTTGTGTCACTTAACTGTTCTGCAGGAAAGACATCCCCACAATTGTACTTTGTATGTATAAAGTTGCAGAGGTCACCTCCATCCATTTTAACAGATAAAAAGTATGGGCAAATGAAATACAACTGATTGAATGGATTGAACGACTTCACATAGGTGGAGTTCAACAGCTGTAATAACAGTTCCACTGTGGTGCATGTGATTGTCAGTTGGAGGAGTTGTACAGCTCAATGTTCACTTCTAGCATAGGGAATCATTTTGTGTGAACATACTGATGTTTATATCACATCAGTCTTATCCCTTGATATGTTGCACAAACATATGTGAACATAGTTGGGATTTCATGGCAGTAGACATTTTTTCTGCCAGCATAATGGTAAAATTGCTACTGAGGCACATGCGTTGTGTACTCTGATGTACATGAGTGTGCTCCAGTTCTTGGGTGGTAGGTGTACAGACATACAGAGACACCTTCCTTGACCATGGAACATTGATACAGGACTAATCACAATTGTGTGTACATGAGCATACTCATTTGACTGCCATCAGTCTGATATGCTGATATGACATTAATTATCAGGGTTCCTTTCTTAATTTATGCATTAATTTCATTTGTCCGTGACAAGACCCATTGTTACCTCCTGTGGTAGATGCCAAACATACACAGCTATGGGGAGTACATTGCATCATCCTGTGGTGTTTACATCTGTTCTTATCTGTCTGCACAACAACTTTGTCATGCAGACATGCCTTATGCAGGGTTTTTATGTATGTCATACTCTATTCCCACATTTGTACCACCACACACACCTACATATGGAATGCATAAACTTAGAATATTGGAGTGCATAATTCCCTTCCATGTGATTCCTTCTCATACATATGTTAGGATTATATCTATGGCATATGCAGTTAATGCACAGGTCAGTAGTAATATTGATGGGATGTCTTTTAAGCCATTCATATTTTCCTACATATTATATTGACAAAATGCATACTATGCAAATACCCCATAATGTATATATTATCCTTATGAACTGTCATCTCAACTCTGCATGTTAATGACATTCATGTCTCATGTAATCACCTCTGTTATAAAGTTAATTTGTATAACTGTCACATCCTATAATATCATGTATACTTTTATTTACTTAAATTTTCTCAGGAAGTGTGACCACCATTAATTATTATGACATAAGTATTGCAAAAGTTTATTACTACAAAATTGTTTTGTGACATGAGCACCTTCACATCAATTATCATACTAGAATTTGAACATTTACCCTCCCCATTTATATATTTCTGCATACATCTCTTTGATTTCTGTGCACATTGTCCTTAGTACACTTTTCCTCACGGGTAACCTATCTATTGCAGTTGCCCTTGTCATTTTGCCTCCCCTCTTACTTATTTCCATAGTCATATGTTTGATTTATGTGCACATTGCACTCGGTACACTTTCCCTGCCTGGTCCAGCATGCATTATTTTGCCCTATGTAGCTTTTTGTGCTGTCCATGCAAGCATGTTTAACAGGTTTGCCCATAGCCACGTTTGTTTGTTTACTGTGTGTGCTTATGCTGCTAAACACATTTTCCTGGCTGCCGGCACTGTTGCTGGCCAAGAAAATGTGCTTGTATTCGTGTAAGTGTGATGAGCAGCATGCATATCGAATTAGCACTGCTGCTCATCATGGTAACATGTAAACATTGTATAGGTTTTGTGCGAAGCCTACACGATTGTTCATAAAATCCACATGATGTATAAAATATCACTATGCAACATACAGAAATCCTGAATCATAATAATATAAAATAGCTGTTAAAGAAATATTAAAAGCTCAAGTAATACTGTGACACCCCACCACTGGACCAGTAATCAAGGAGCCTCAATCCTCACCACTGGTACCAGTGCGGGACATACACTAGGAGGATGACAAGTACACACAGTATTTCTAGATGCATCTCTCTGCATCAAGTGCAGTTTCCCTTAAGAGCACACAGAGACCACAGTTAGTCCAAGGCTGGTTCCTCTACCTTTCTCTAGATCTGCAATAAGACTCCCCACTGGCACAGATATAGACTTGAGATCTCAGCTGAGTGACCAAGCCAAGACCTCCAGCACCTTCTCTGTCCAACCAGTGCTTTGTATTCCTGCCCAAGTAGCTGACATACACAATTTATGATGTTTGATTTACACACACACACACACACACACACACACACACACACACACACACACACACACACACACACACACACACACACACCTGGGAAAGGCTGACACAGGATTACTAGCTATGCCCCTTCTGCCCAGACTATAAGGTAGCTATGACTCCCACCAATCACTCCTGTCAGCTACCTTAAGGCCCTTAACAAAGGGTGTCTCATCTTACTGTGTAATAATAATATTAACACAAATGGTAGTTTGACCAAGAGCAAGACTATTAGGAGAGGCCCACAGTCACCAAATAAATATGCAAGTACTCTCAAAACTTAAATATCTTTATACAGATCAGCAACAATGAAAGGTTTCAATATATTTAATAATAAATAATAAAATAACAAAACAATACTGAATATATATTGACAGTGACATCAGAGTTCAAAACCACAGGAAATATGTAAAACAACATTGCAAGACAGTCTCAAATAAATAAAGAAAATATCTAAACTAAGCTTTGCTATATTCCTGACTGAATCTAACAGAATTATACTATAACTTAAGAACTTACTAACAGAGCAAGGCAGATGTGGTGAATGGATCTTCTAGTTGTTGTCAGGTCCAAGACATAATGCAGAATTCTCTGTCTCACTAAGAGACTTCTCAAATTAATATCTTAAATATTACTGCTGGGATAGCTTGCAGAATGACATCATTTGCCATATGTCTCTAGTTCCCAGGTGAAACCTCCACTGCTGGAAGCTGGCAGTATTTAGCATCTACCTGTAAAAATACATAGACCTCAGATCTTTAGTAGATGCTGAAAGTCATAAAACAATTCCATTTCTTCATGCGTTCAGAGATAGTAATTAGTTCACTCCAAAGACAGTACAAAAAGCTTCTCAGCACAGACTCTGTGTCTCTAGCTGCACTGAAAACTAAAAGATACCATCTTTTATTGCTTAGCCTATAAAGTAATTTAATTTCAGCTATATTCATAAAATTTGCTGGACTGAAGTTAACTTCCTGTATTCCAGTTTCCACTATTAAAATATATACATTTAGACAGTTACAATAGTGCATGTACATTTCTGTTCTCTTCCAGCAGGGCACTCTGTGGATGCTTTTCAAACAGAAACACTTTATAAAATACCTTTTCAACACACATGTTTGTACAAACCAGTTTGATATACACATAACATATAGTTGTAATACAGTTGTAACACAAGCATCCTATATAAAGCATGTTAATATTCACAAATTACATATACTTATTTACAAAATTCCAGATAGCTCTGCTGGCAGTATCTCCCTTTATCACAAATACAACACATTCTACGTACATAAACAACATAGTAAAAACCTCTAGAAATACTATACTCAAACAGCCAGAGATAAAAGCATGGTGTTTCACATTATTCCTTATAGATTTACATCATAATATATAGATAGTCTGAATTTTCAAAAATGCTAAGTTTTAAAAAACAGAAGTTTGATTTTTTGGAATCAAATTTAAATAGAGACTAACGTGCTTAACAAACTATTTAATGAGTTAATATGATTTGTATACAGAATACTGGCTTATAGTACAAATCAATAGACTTGATTTTCTAATTTCTAAATTAAGTTGATTTGAATTTCTAAACAATCTTGAAACAAATACTGACACATAGAGGTCACATTTATCTGAAATATATAAAAAAGTTAAGAACTATACATTCCATATCACAAATCACTATTGGCATTATGCTCTCCCAATGATTGGCTTAACTTTAACTACATTAGATAAGATAAAGATTTAATTATCCTCAAAAGATACATCATCTTTATTTTGGAGACTATTCTCTTGGAAATTTTTACATAGCTCAATTATTTTTACATAGCTCAATTATTACTCCACAGAGAACTGAAATTACATACAAAAAACTAAAGCATTGGTTGTTGAAAGTATAACTCATAGGATCATAGGAAGTTACTAGGCTATTGGCCCCGAGGCCCTTATAAGCCTAGCCAAGAGTTTAGCCCATGTTTAGACAAATCAGTGCCCAATGCCCCTGTCCAGCAGGGACATGGGTGGAATCCCAGGGTTGTATTTTCTATTTCCTATCCAGTTATCCAGGTTGCACTTAAAAACGGGTAAAGAGGTACTCTGCTTGCCATGGAGAGGGAGTCTATTCCACAGATGGGGGAGTCTCTGGGACACAGATCTGTCCCACCAACAAGTCCACATCAGGAAAAGACAAGGTCTGGCAACAAAAACTTCAATATGAAGAAATGAAGCTTTGGAGGTATGGAGAAGCAGGTTTTCAGCAGGATTATAATAGTTAGAATGTTCGGCTATGATTCCCAGATTTTCTGAACACCACAAGGGCAAGTTATCTTATTTTAAGAAAGCTGTTTCAAAAGTGAATTGAACTGACAAGTCTTGCACGTCATGCTTGATGCCTGTGACAGCACCCCCAAAGTATGGGCCTAGAACATTACACAGTGACAATATCATGGATTTTCTGTAATTAACAGTGACCGAAGGAACTGCCGGTTAACCCAGTGCCAGCTGTCAGGCACAAAGGGTGTATTTCAACAGCCTTGGACTGGGTTCTACATAAGACTACCCTACCGGCCTGGGACTTGCCAAGTACCTCCTCTGACAGCCAGGCTTAGACAGTAGCTGCCTAGTGACTTACCCTGCTGAAGAAGAACTACGTTTTCACGGTCATATTTTATGGTTTTACGTTGGTGAACTTTTTCAGTAAGTGAAATTAGTAAGCTCGCATCATACCCTTTCTACGGAGCTGCTACGCATTTAAAATGCTTTGTTTGTTTTATTGGAAATATTAACTAAGTAGTTAAAGGGACAGGACTGAAGGAGAGCTACATATAGCATACTGCAAATAGCGTTTACACTTGTGCTATCTGTATGTTTGTTCCATATCTGCTATGTAATGTAAATGATTGAGAGGAATCAACCACCCTCTTACACGTGTGCACTGAGAAGCGTGGCCTATCTATTTCAGCCCTGCTAGTAACAGGCAACATTCTTGCCTAGTAGACATGCTGTGCTCTGAATGTTTAATGCTGTAATAGTATGATATTGTATTACCATGATAATATAAAGCACGCTAGAATCTTACACTCACTTGCAAGTGTGCATAGAGAAGTATGGCCTAATTTCTTAGTAGTACTGTGGAAGCATGGAAACACTGTTAAAACTGCTATCTTAGGGTATAGTTCAGATATCTCACACCCACTCGCAAGTGTGCACAGAGAAGCATGGCCTAATAATCAGTGTGCTTGAATAGGAACTGATGACACATTTTTGTCTTGTTTAAATGCTGTAGTCTGATATTTTATTGTTATAAGTATTTTAAATTTGTAAACTGACATTGTGGAGTTACTTGTACAATACTAATAATTCTTTGCTAGTGTTACATACACTGAAGTGTTTCTATTTGTTTTTTGTTAGTTTAAGTTAGGCCTAACTTTCCCTACTAACTCTCCACTAATACAAACTTAGTACCTACCAGCATACCCTCACTCTTCCCTCCAGACTCAAACCACACCACCAACAGTATCCAACCACCACTCTCTCAAAAATGCATCTCAGACTATGAATTCTTTGTTTTACACTCACATACCTAACCTACATCACAACCACTCATACGAACACATTAAAAAACATTGCATTCCATATAACACATACTTACACAAAATCAGACACACCCACAGATTTCCCTATCTCTGCTACATTATTTAAAGATAACTCAATATTACACATATATAAGTTTCACATAACCACTTCTTACACTAGAAAAATATCACTTAGATCCAACACAGAAGTAACACACACTATTAAATATATATTTATCACAAATAAACTACTCACTTTAGGAGACATACACCCAAACCCAGGACCACTTTATCAACCAAACAAATCTCTGACCTATCAATACTTAATATCAATACTAGAAGTATATCTAACAAATTTCTTGACCTACATGCATTTATAGCCCACTACTCCCCAGACATACTAACCATTATTGAGACCTGGCTAAAACCAAACACCCAAGATGAGGAAATCCTTCTGCCAGGCTATAATATATTAAGACAGGATAGAGTAAGCAAGAAGGGAGGTGGAACTGCTATCCTCTTTAAAAGTACACTCAACATAAAACCCCTACAAACCCCTTTACCTAAATTTCAAAATGCCAAAATCTTAGGCTCAGTCCTATATATAAACATCACCAAAAAAATCAATATACTCTGCTGTTACATTCCCCCAAGAAATAACTCCCCCACCATTGAAGAAATCCTACACTGGGCTACAGATAATCTTCCACAGGTAACCATCCTACTAGGAGACCTAAATACTGACTGGTTAGCATGTAACTCTAACAACCCCACTACTCACATCAGTCTCTTTGTTTTTTCCCAACTCATCCAAGAACCCACTAGAATAGATAAAAAAAACAATCTATACTAGACTGGACGCTAGTCAATTGCCCCAAAAAAACTATCAGAGAGGATGCCTACCAGACACTCTAAGTGACCATCTCCCCACTGTCCTGTTTTGCAAACACACCAACTTAGCTAAGCCCATAGCTTTTAGATAAGTCAGAGATGACCACAAACTAAATATACAGGATCTTAACTCCATTCTAAAACAATGTAACTGGGAACCACTTAAAACCCTGAGTTTAGACCAGGTCATCAACTACTTTAATAGCACTTTTATTAATGTCCCAAATTTAGTTGCACCCATTAAGAAAGTTAGAGTTAAGACAAACTACGCACCATGGCTAAGTAGGGACACAAGAGCCCTACTGAAGTCAAGAGACAAGGCTTGGAAAATGTGGAAAAGAGGAAACACTAACCTATCCAAACAAAACTACCAACAACTCAGAAATCAGGCCAAGAAACAAACCAAATTAGATAAACAGAATTATTTCCTTGCAGCCCAAAATAATCACTCAAAAGACCCTCAAACATTTTGGCATTCTATCAACTCACAGTTAAAACCAGGTAAAACCACCACTCCAACTCCCGCCTCCGCCAACAATACTGAAGACATAGCCTCCCAATTTAATCAACACTTTACAGAATCTATCCTGACTTTATCCTCCCAACTATTCAAAAACAAACTTTCAGATATCTCAAAAAAATACCCTGATAACATCCCCTCCTTTACTCTCTCATCTGTTCCTACCTCTACTATTAAAAAACTCCTCCTAAAACTGAAGCCTATCACCCTGGCTGCAGACAATATACCTGCTAACTACCTAAAAGTAGCTCTTGAGTCCATATCTTACCCTGTATCCATCCTTATCAATCGCTCCATACAGGAAGCCTACATCCCTCAACTATAGAACGTATCATACATTATTCCACTTCACAAAGGTGGTAATTCCTATGATTTCTCTAATTATCGTCCAATTGCCATCCTATTCTCTCTATCTAAACTACTCAAAAATGTATCTACTCTCAAGTAATGAATTTTCTAAACTTGAAATAGTCCAAGGCACCCAGAAAACGAACTCAGCCACTGATATAAGGATAATTCCAACTTTATTCAGCCAAAAAAATAAAAAACATAAATGCTCTCTTTATACAGTACGTTTTCGTTAAAACCTTCATCAGATGTGGACTGCATGTAACCAAAATCCTTTTTTACCTCTAGTTCTCATCATTTTAATTAACTAAGACACAATTAAAGTTTAAAGGTACAGTGAAAATTGAATATTCAAGCCTACTTATCTAAAACATACTGGTACAACACATTCACCTAAAACCTATTAACAAATGTTAAAACATGTTAAAAATCATATACAATTTCTTAAAACTTCAAAAACAATTTATAAATAGCTTAGAGTAAAAAATAATATAAATAAATCTATTCCTATTAAAACTACACATAAAATGCATGAATTGACACTAAAAAAAAACAAAAAAAAACTTGCATTTGAGCTCCCTCTAGTGATCTTTTTAAGTACTACATGTGTAAGACCTCAGTAACAACATTCTGTATTAGAACCCAGATCCTTGAAACATAAAAATGTATATAACACCATCTTGTTTGAAACTTATGAATAAGTTTGCATAAAAGGTGTTTATATAAAAAGGTACAAGACAATTATAGATATTTAAAAAACAGGTTCAGCCATGTACTTATAACAAAATGTAACAAAACGTAATCATAACTTAGCGGATCTAATTTTTAATAAGGGAACTATGGAGATATTTTCATTCAGTCCTGGAGGCATATTGGCCTGTAACGTGACTTGCCACCTGTGTTTTTTTTAATATCTTTATAAGTCTCTTGTACCTTTTTATATAAATACCTTTTATGCAAACTTATTCATAAGTTTCAAACAAGATTGTGTTATATACATTTTTATGTTTTAAGGATCTGGGTTCTAATACAGAATGCTGTTACTGAGGTCTTGCACCTTCAGAACCCATCACTGTCAGGCTCTAATGGAACTACAATGGCTAGAATTTCCCCAACTACTCAATTACTATCAACTAATCATTGCCTACAATATTGTGAGACATCCTGATAGAACCCCAACACTGTCACCTACTCACGCCCTACAAATCAAATCGTCCACTTCGCTCCACTGACAAATCACTCCTTTGTATCTCTAAGGCTAACACTGCAGGTAAAGCACTATTCTCCCATAACATAGCTAAATCCTGGAATAACCTTCCCCCTGCTTTATCTTCTGCCTCCACTATTACACTGTTCAAAAACTCACTTAAATTACACTTAATGAATTCCTGGCTATGTCCATGCATTACCTAACCTTCACTGTTTCTATCACCTCAGATAGCTTCATATCCAATTATACAAACTGTAATTTTCTACAGTATAAGGAATTATATTTTCTACTGAAGTTTCTAATATTTATATTAGCTCATATAAACTTACACTAATTAATTTCTATAAGTAGACTCTGTCTGTCTCTATAGTCGGTTATAATGCTTATCTAGTGTCAGTTTCTGTTTCTGTATCGAAAGTTGTATTTTTTATCTAGTGTCAAATTTTGTTTTTGTATCGAAAGTTGTATGTTTATCTATTGTCAATTTTTTGCTTCTGTACAGATGATCATATTGTTATCATATTGCTCAATTATTTGTTTTTCTGTACTGAATGTGGAGCTTTTCTCCCCGGGTCTCCCCTGTAAATGGACATGTGTCCAGTCAGACTATCCTGGTAAACAAATATAAAATAAAATAAAATAAATGTCACAAACCATATTGAGGCCACGTGTGTGGGTTACTTGAGTGGAGCTTGACTTGCAGATATGCAGCAGTGCAGCAGTCCCATCAAGGCAGGGTCCGAGATCGCATTGTATGCCAGACAGTGGTCATCTCTGAGGAGTCTGTATGAAACTGAGTGGAGGGATAGGGCTTTTAGCCTATCTGTGTATGGTAGACTTTTCAGGCCCTGATTTCTCCTAGTTTGGAACCTCTGTGGTCTCTCCAGCTGCTACATGTGCTTTGCAAGGTACATGCTGAATGGGGCATTGTACTCAATAATGGGCCTTATAAGGGAAGAATACAGGGATGTTATGACCTCCTTGTCCCTGGATGAGATACCCTTACTTATGAGATGGGCCATGTAGAAAGCTTTCCATACAATGGAAGCAACATGGTGGTCAAAAGTCAGGTTACTATCAATCTGGATGCCCAAATCCCTCACGACTGACTGCGTGCTTAGGACATTGCAATTAATGTGATGATTTGTGGGGATGTCACTCTCCCCAAAGGGGATGATGATGCATTTTTTTTGGTATTCAGCTTGAGGCCATTTTTCTGACACCAGTCATTTGTGAAACCCTCTTGGAGGATGTCCATGTCACTAGGGGAATTGATGACAGCACCCAGCTTGCAGTCATCTGCAAACTTGGTCAACCATAGCACACTGGTTTTGGCTTGCACCTCAGAAAAGTATATCCCAAATAACAGAGGCCCCAAGACCGAACCCTGGGGTACTCCGCTCAATACAGGTCTACTGCTTTAGGTGGCTTCCCCTATTTTGACCAGGTGAGTTCTGTCAGTGAGCCAGTTAGCTACCTATCTGGTAACCTATGGATTGATTCCTAGTTGAGAGAGTTTATCTATTATGCCTGAGTGGGGAATAGTGTCGAAGCCTTTGGCCAGGTCAAGGTATGTGGTGTGCACCATCTTCCCCTCATCCATGGCTTTGGTGACTGTCTCAAAAAAGTCGACCAAATTTAACAGACATGACCTCCCCTTGATGAAGCCAAACTGTGTGGGATCAAGTCTTTGGAGATTGCCAATGTCCTTGTTAATGAGATCCATGAGAATCCGTTCCATGGTCTTGCAGATCATGCTAGTTAGGCTGATTGGTCAGTAATTCTCAGATCGGTGGACACTCCACCTTTGTGTAAAGGGATGACAGCAGCTGTCCTCCACTTAGCTGGGACAAAGCCAGTACTCAGGCTTGGATTCAATAGGGCACCTAATGCTGGTCCAAGTTCCTGCCTGAGTTCATATAGAATGCAGCCTGGGATGTTATCGGGTCCCATGGAGGCTGTATTTTTTGGCTTTGAGAGAGCAGTGATGACCTGATCCCTACATATAAAGGGAAGGGGACAGGTACTGGGAATATCCTGATTTACTGATGGGAGGGGATAGACGGGTGAAATCTTTGATGAATCTGTCAGCCAGCAAAGTTGTTATATCTATTGCATTTGTATATGTGGTGTCCCTGACCACCAGGTCTGAACAGATCTGGGTGCTTCCTTTGAGATTTCAGACATATGTGAAGAAGGCCTTATGATTGTCTCTAGTAGATGTGGCCAATTTGGACTCTAAGTTTGCTTTGGAGGATTTCACTAGTGCTCTTATTTGCTTGTTCAGACTAAGGAGAGACTGCTTCCAAACGGGCACCTGCTCCTTCTTGGTCTTGGACAGCAATTGTTTTTCTTTTGTTATACAGTTAATTTATTTCAGATGCCCACCAGACAGGTTTACTCTTCCTCGCAGAGGATGATTTAGTCTTGTCAGATGATCATATTGTTATCATATTGCTCAACTATTTATTGATGATTCCATACATCTATATAAATGCTCGTATAGTGCTTTGGTATAGTGTTGGATACTGGTGCCAGCTCCTAGAGAGGGGGAGTGGGCTGTGAAGTTGTTTATATCATCCCTCAGGAGGGTGTAATCAGATTTGGAGAATTTTTTTTTTTGACCCTAGCTAGATGGGGGTTAGGGGACATGATGACTTCAAAACTGACCGCTTTACGGTTGGATCTTACCAGGGAGATTGATACTGCAGGAATGCTGCAGTGGTTACTCATGTTGGTTAATACCAAGTCCAAGATATTATCACCTCTTGTGGGGGAGGTATCAACTAGCTGTACAAAAGCATTTGTATTGACAAAATCGATGAATCTCTGGGCATATGTGTTCTGGCATGAATAGTTCTTCCAGTCTATGTTTGGGTATTTACGGTCACCCAGGATCAGGGTAAAGGGTTGAATCTTGATAGATTCGAAGAGGTCCAGATAGGCAGATTGGGCATCTTGAGTCAGATTTGCAGGCTGGTAGCTAGCTATGATTTGTATAGGGGTCTTGTCAATGGTTAACTGCACCTGATGTGTCTCCTGTGTGTCATACTGTTTGACCAGCCTGGAGGTGTGCATGTCTTTAATATATATTGAAACTCCACCTCCTTTAGCTTTATTACCCACAGTTTGGGGTCTGAATGTATGATAGTATTGTTAACAAGGTAAGGATGGGGTACTCTCCACATCTTTGAACCAGGTTTCTGTGACTGTGCAGATGTCAGCATTTTCCAGGGTTAAAAATGCTTGCAATGAGTGCAGTTTCATGTTTAGACTCCTAGCATTTAGCAGCATGACCTTTAGTTTGTGTTTTTTTTAAATTTCTATGCTGGAAGTTTTAATTTCATCACTTTTTGTACAAAAGGCACTATGGGGGGCAGCAAGAGCTCTTTGCCAGAAGCCTGAAGCCCAAGTGAGACAGATGCAGGCCATTTCTGGCAAAGCATCGTAGTCTGTCGATCATATCTTCCCAGGCTGTCAGGTATTGGATCCCCTTGGAATGACTGCAGAAACTAAGCCAATTGTTAAAGTCAATCCTTTTCTGTTTGTATTGAGGCATCATTCTCAATGACGCTAGAATGCTGCTTAAGGCTAGGGACATACCTGCCTGGGACACATATTCAGTGAGTTCAATCATGTCTCTCTTCATATAGTCCAGGGAGGTATGTCTCAAGTCATTCACATCAACATGGACTATGACAGACTCATAACAATACCTGCTGTTGAGAGACTTGAGTGCGTGTGTAATATGGTGGATTCTGACCTCTGATGGACAACTAACTGTGACTTTCTCCTTATCCAGCCTGGTGAGAGGCACATCTGTGTGTCTCACAATGGAGTCTCCTATGATGAATATGTTGGGTTTATGGTTAAGTCTTAGTGATTGTGAGACACAGGTGTGTGAACTATGTGTGGTATGTGGTGTGAAAGGCTGTGGAGCTCGTGTGTGCTTTTGCCTCGGAGGTCTCCTTTGTTTGGATATGTTTTTGTTGAGGACCTCCACATATGTGGGTGTGTGTTGTGTATGTGTGGGTGGTATTTGAGGTGTAGTGATTCTGTTGACAACCTTCTCAGTACAAGATATACTGGCTTGTGAGGAGACAGCATAGTCTCCAGGTTCCTAATGTAATTGCATCTCTTGCAAATTGTGTTCCTAGGCAGTAGTAGTAGGTGGTTGTCTGTGCACATGAGGCAGTTACTACACTGTCTCAGGATGCCCATATCAACCAGACTAACCAACTTCTTAACTAGAATTGATTAGCAGCATATGAGTTATGAATTAAAAGTTCTACAACCCTTTTGGATAAAAAAAAACTAAATGTTTACTGCAACCGTTGTGATGTGGTAAATTCATATTAACTAAACTTTTGGTGTTGTTTAATGCTCCAATTCCTGGATGCATACCCAAGTCTAAATTCACACTTCTCTGGTTCTTATAAACAATAGCCAGGCAAATGACTAAAAGGAACTAAAAAAAAAACACAAATAATTGACAAAATGAGATTACACATTAATTTATATAATTTATAAATACTGTCACTCTCGTAAAAAATGTCTACTATTAACATGAAAACAAGCAAACTAATCACAGAATGTAATTACTGGATAAACTTGAACTCATTAATGGAGAAATCATATATGTTCTATGATCAATTTATGGGTGTTTAACGAACTTTATAGCAAAACTTGTAGTACACGTGTGTAAACAATTATTTGCATTATGTCAATGTGTTTGTTTCTGTATATAAAATTTCAATAAAATATATAAAAAAGAAATCTAAATAGTCACATTGAAATGAGATTTTAGCTAATATGCCAGCAGCAAATACAGCCTGAAAAAACACTCAGCATAAAATCTTACCAATAATTCACTCCTTCTTCACATCTCTGCTGAGTGAACTTTTGTCCTTTTCTTGCAGTTTGCACCCTTCTCATTTCTTTCATCTTACTTACCTTCATGTAACCTATTATATTATTATACCTTTTCCCCAAATTTCTAACATCTTAACTGCATACCCTTAGCTCTTTGCTTTTTCTGTGCTACGTTTATACACATTTCAGAAGCATGACTGTTATTTACTTAAACAATGTACTATGTTAAATCAGTCCATAGGATTCAGAAAGGCCTGGTGTGAAATGGAATCCTTATCTTGGAAAAGTTCTCCATTGTTTTAAGCCTTTCAAATCCATTGATGGATCTACTGCCAAGGATTTACCCTCACTGGGATCTCAGTACATAAAGTGGTATTGTGGTTGGATCCACATGCTACTTCTGCAGCCTGGGGAAGTGGCAAATGCTAGTTAGTTATGTGTTCTTCCACAGAAATATCTATGGCTTCTTGCTTAGTAAAATTTCACTCTAGGAGGAAAACATGACTGCCAACAAAACACATCAGTAAACCATTCATTATTATTGAAGTCTGTGTGATGTAGGTAAGTTCAGCAAAGATGTGGAGGTGGGAGACATTTTAATGTGTTTGTGTGTGTCATGTGTGTTTGTGAGCATCTGCAAGGGCACGAATAAGACAGTATGACTGTGTGTGTGTGTGTGTGTGTGTGTGTGTGTGTGTGTGTGTGTGTGTGTGTGTGTGTGTGTGTGTGTGTGTGTGTGTGTGTGTGTGTGTGTGTGCGTGTGTGCGTGTGTGTGTGTGTGTGCGTGCGTGCGTGCGTGTGTGTGTGTGTGTGTGTGTGTGTGTGTGTGTGTGTGTGTGTGTTGGGGGGCATGCTTTTACTAATTCGATGCATAGGCAACTATGGAGAACACTAGTGCAGTTAGATGTGACAGCACTAGAGTTTGATTCAAAGACATGGTAATGACACACTAAGAAGATCTTTCTCACTGCAGCTACTCCAGTCTCTGAATCATATTTTTTCACTATCATGCTAATTGACCAACCTGCATTGGACAGTTAGCATGAACGGTGAGCCTATGGACTGTTGTCACGTTAGTTATATAACCTGGGTTGGGTCTGGAAAAGATCCACTGGGTTCAGTGCCCTACTCAACTAATACATTCAAATAAAGACATAAATAAATTAACTTTATCCTGAATTAGTCCTGAGTACTAATACTAGAACTACTGGGTTTAAATATTCAGACTAAAGCAGAGTGTAATGTTGTAAGCAACAGTTTTCAAGTCATTACCAAAAGGTGTTTAACATTCAAACACCAGCCATATGCAACAGTTTTCATTTACACACAAAATTGTAAATCACTACTTTCAGATAACAGTTATGAATAACACTGTATGCTAAAATTTCAGAGCTCACTGAGGTGCTTTTCAGACCTTGACATGCAGAGACTTATAAAATCATAATTAATCCATATATTACATACGTTAATGTTGCAGAAGCATACATTTAATAAGAAGAAGAGGGATCAGGCTTCTGGGCAGGTAAGGTACACTGTTGATGCTTGCACATGGTGGACATTATTGTTGTTTTAACCACAGAGAACAAAGTGAAAGCAAAACACACTTCCTGCTACTCAGCTAGCTGTTATAGTGAGACTTCAGGCACAAACTTGTTACCAGTACTAAACTAACACTTCCCGCTACCCACACATGAATCTCCTGCATATTTTTAAGTCAAACATTACAAGAAATACAAAGTCTAAGGACCTGAATTTTGTCTGGAACTTAAACAGAACATGCTGGAAAGACAGATATGTGTCCCAGAGACTACCCTTCCTATGGAAAATACTTCCCATCCATCTGAAGCTGAGTTCATCTATTACCCAATTTAAGCACATCGTAGACCAGTGGATAGGGAATAGCAAATTTACATTGGGCCTAGCACTCATCCCTTATGGATAGAGGTACATTATAAATGCCTAACCCTCAATGTCCTATTTGGATATATGATGTCATTATTCTTTCCAGAAAACTTGGCTAGGCTTAGAAAGCCCCCCCCCCCCAAGTCATTAGCCTAGTGGCAATCTATGAATACAAGCACTGCAGATGCAATCAGTGCAGTGAGGAGTTACAACTAAATTCCGATGAGAGGTTTTCACCTCTCAGTGGGGTAGACCATAACAGACAGACAAATGTCATTTGAATTATGCATATAGATGTGCTTGGTCTCTAGAATTTCAGGAATTATGCAATCTTTTAATTTTGCATCAGAGTGCTCCACTTCTTATCCATCCAATTTGATATTCCTCAATGCCACCCATATTGCTGAATCTTAATTATTGTTTGAGCCCCAACTCTACACAGATACACACACACACACACACACACACACACACACACACACACACACACACACACACACACACACACACACACACACACACACACACATATGCATGCACAAAACACATCAGGTCTGGGTTTTTTTTGGATGCAGAGTATTATACAGTTTGCATTATCACTTAAATTTTGTTTGTAAGATTTATAGGGATTTATATCAGCATCTGTCGAAGCTCCAACAAAGTCTCAGCTATCAAGGAGTTACATCTTCACCCACAATGACTACACTCTTTTTTGACTCAGTTATATCATTTAATATTTATTGCTTATTGCCTTCTAGTTTTAAAATGTCATAAAACAGATTGTAACACCCTGTCGCCATACAACTCGATAACCAACCATATATGCAGCACAATCATTCTTACCTTCAGTTTGATGCCCCCAGCCTGCAATCTCACACATTTGACCTTCTGGAAATGTCATGTCACTTGAAGGCAGACAGACAGTGCGGATGAACTGTGATGCAACAACACATTTTTCATTCTTTTTCTTAAGCCTAATGAGAACTGCAGAAACAAGACTATAAGTGTAGCATGTTAAAGCTGTACAAAGGTTATGCAGTTCATTACATCTCACTCATACACTCCATATCATGCACTTAAAAGTAATGTTGTGTGAAATTCCATTCTATAAAAATTCTCTATCAGGAAAATGAAAAAAAAATGCAATTATCTCAGATAGAAAAACACACACCGATGCTTTATCATCCACCATGGAAAGTAAAACAACATAAATGATTACAAAGGGAGCTATTTTATTTCAGAGGAACAATTATCTTCCCCCACGTTGCATAAGTGTTGCCTGCTTCTGTTGTAGTGACAGAAGTCATTCAAACTTATTTGTGTTTATAATCTCTGACACAGGTTATTTCATTGATTTGCCATCATTTAGGAGAATACGCATATGCTAGAATTACCTTCAGTACCTTTTCATATTTTTAAAAGAGTTACTCCTGCTGTAGCATATAGGATCCAGTATTGTTTTACTGATCAGTCTTAACCATTTTCATTACTCCAAATGTTCTTCATTTCTCCAAGGAGAACCCCATATTTACTTTTTCTGCATTGTCTCAGAAGTGGTTACTCTGGAGGATATTGCTTTGGAAACCGAACTCATTGTTTCTTCTTGTACTGGTGTTTTCCTGCAGACATTATATGTTTAATTGGCGACGTAACAGTGACACAGACAATTCAGACATTCAGTGTACCTATTTTTGGATGACTGGGTTCTACTGCACACCTACTAAGTACTGCAGTATTTACAAAGGAAATAATATATTTACAGCATGTAGTTTGTGGATATATTCAGGGTAGTGTATTGATGCAAGTCTTTCACAGGTGAATGTTTTCTGAAGAAATTCTAAAAAATAAAGGTGGATAATGCAATGGTGTCTAATAGATGCCATGTTACTAATCTTGGAGATAGTTCATTATACCAGCGACTAGGCTTTCCAACAGGTTACTGAATGGTAAGATTTCTGATGAATTAAAAAGGCAGCTGTTATTCCTCATGAAAATAGAAGAAAGACATATGCAGAAAATTATTGCCCTATGAATTTAAATTTAGGTCGCACACTGTATTAGTAAATTAGTATTCATCAAATGCTGCTTGTTTTGGAAAAACACATACAAAGTCAGTCACTATAACACATGGTCATAGCAAAATATTATTTGTGGAGAGATAAGCCCCTTGTACTCCCACTTATGAGGAGTAACCACATCCAATACATTATATTGTTGTACCTGGCAGTCAGTGAAATGTTTCTCCACAGTACAGAAGCTAGCTTTCCATTTACAAATATTCACTTTCATATGAGTAGCTTCACTCAAAAATTCAGTTTTGAGGATATGAGCTGCCATCAACATCATTAATACAGAAAATAATGAAACCACGGCTGAGGGAAAACATTCTGGAATACCTGAAAGTCACTATGATGCTACACAAAAGGCGGCATTGATTCCCATCAGAAAGAGTAAGCCAGACACATTTGAATTCATTTAGAAAGTAATCAGAACAGAAGAACAGAAAGGGACTATAGATGAGGCCTACTTATATTTTAGAAAGACATCTGGCGCAGTACCACACAAAAGGGCTGTGAACAAGTCAGACAAACTTGGTATGGGCTTACCTGTCAACCTCTAAGAGCAAGAAATCTGGACAAAGCCATATATAATGGAGGGACAAAGGCCTGAAAATATGGACAATTTTTAAATATTGCTCTTACAAATTTAGAAAGTTGATAGAATTACAGATTTTGCATTAGCATGAATTTTCTGAAGAGTAAGAAGTTTGAAACTCAAATGCCTTTCATTATTTTTGGACTTCAATCCTCAATGATTTACCAACAATTTGCCAGAAACCTACATTTTCTGAGGGCCAGACCTAAAATACGAGGCAAAAATCTGGACATTCTGCAAAGATCTGGACAGTTGAGAGGTATGGGTATGGGCCATACAGTATTAGGATGGGTACATCACTGGCTACACAAAAAGTCCCAGAGTCTAATAATATGAATAGTCTAGTCAATCCCATATAATGGAATGGTGACTAGAGGAGAACCATTGGTAAGTAATGGGATGGCAGTTCAAATACCTACAAGAAACACTAAATCTTGCTGCAAATGATACAAACATGTGCAACAGGTCGATACACAGGAAGTTGTGGAGAAATGGACTAAAATAAAATAAAATAGATTTCCTTCAGCCTCAAGAAAGCAAAATAATCACTCTAGGGCAGAAATGTCAGGAAAGGACATACAACTGGAGGGGAAACAGAACCAAAATAAAAGCAGAAAATGACCTTAAAGTGGTCATGACTGATGAATTCTTGGTGGACATTCAATGTGATAAAGGAATTACATGGTTCTAAAACAGTATTGCAATCAAAAGCACAACCACAAACAGAGCATAAGAAAATATGATATGATAGACTCGCTAATTGATAATGTAGGTCCAGAAATTTAGTTTAGCAAAAATGCCCTTTTCCCCCAAGATGCAATGAGCACAGTTAGTTGATAAATGTAAGTAACACAGCATAGTGTCTTCATGTTTTTGACACCTTTGTTAAATCGCCACATTTTAATTAATGACATAGAGGTACATATATATTAATAGAAAACAAGCCATACTATGCTTTCATTATTTTCATGCATTATACATATATATATTTTTTAACAATTATCTTTCATTCCAACATTACATAAATTGCTCCATCATTGCCTTCCCTTAAAACTCATTAACCCACTTGAACATTATTCTGTATGTATCATTCACAAAAATTAATTTTATTTCTATGTAATTTGTTCCTTCCCTTTTCTAAAGATCCCACCTTGTTTTTAGGAATTCGGAATTATAGACAGATAAATAGATACATAAATAGATGGACAGATAGACAGACATATATATATATATATATATATATATATAGAGAGAGAGAGAGAGAGAGAGAGAGAAAGAGAGAGAGAGAGAAACAGAATAATCATTTGCCTCTTAAGGTTTCTCAGGAATGGTTTATGCTTAATATGGAACTTGTAGCTATGTATGTTCCCTTATAAAGCTTCTATTTTTTACATATTCATAGACCCTGTGACAATATGAGCTTTGCGAGAAGTAGGGCAGTGGATGTGTAACATTTGCCAGCACAGCTAGCTAGAATTTTGTAAAGAATTATATGTCATTTGTATATCAAAGTGATTTTTACAGATGCCTGCATTGTACAATGTATTTGTTAAGCTGCATGTGTTAAAAATGCAACAAGAGTGTGCCCCACTAGACAGAAAAAGAAATATACATGCATTATTGTAACTATTTAAATGTATATTTCTTAACAGAGGATACTGGAAGAGAAGAGATTAATCTCAATCCCCCCAACTTTGAAACTTGTTTGAAATTAAATCACCTGGCTTATGCCATAAAGATTGTATCTTACAGTTCTCAATGCAGCCAGAGAGAAAAAGTCTGTACTAGGAAGCTTTCTGCATTGTCTTTGGAGTGAACTAATTGCTACTCTGGAAGGGTGGAGACCTGGAATTGTTTTATGACTTCCAGAAGCTGCAATAGATCTGAGCAAAACTCTTTGTGTGTATTATTGACACATATGTGCTAAATCCTGGCAGTTTCTAGCAATGGGGGTAGCATGGGTACCAGAAGTCAGATGACCAGATATATGTCTTGTCATTCTGTAATCGAAGACAAAAATGATGTTTAATACTAGATGAGACTGAAGTCTCATGGCAGTCTGTTTTTGGAACCTGACAGAGAAGGACATCTCATCTACTTCATCTAGTCTTGCTCTAGTAAGTGAACCAGGGAATAGTAATTCTTTATATCAGTCAGGAAAATATATTGAGATTAGTTAAGTTCTGTTTTTCTGTAGCTGTGTGAATCTATTTATCTGTGTTATTTTAAAATTTCCTGTGATTGAAACTCTGGTCTTTACTATAAATAGATATTTAGTATGCTCATGATCTTTTCTTATTTATTACTTAATATATTTAAACTTTTCATTTTGGCTGGTGTTTTAGAGAAATTTTAATTTTTGAGAGTACTTATAGATATTTGGTGACAGCTCTGGCTGCACTGAAAGTCTTGCTATTGGTCAAATTACCATTTGTATTAGTATTAGTTTCACTCAGTATAATTGGGCACCCTTGCAAGAGTCTTAGAGTAGCTGGCTTTAGACTGTCTTGTGGCAGTATAACTACCTTATTGTCTGGGCAGAAGGGGGCAAAGCTAGTAAATCTGTCCCAGCCTTTCCCAGGTGTGTGTGTGTGTGTGTGTGTGTGTGTGTGTGTGTGTGTGTGTGTGTGTGTGTGTGTGTGTGTGTGTGTATATGAAAACCAAATCTCAAAGAGTGTGTGTGTCAGTTGTTTGGAGCAGGGAAAGAAAGCACTGGTTTCACAGAGAGAGTGCTGGAAAACTTTGCTTGGACACTTGGCTGAGGTTTCAACTCCATAGCTATGCAACTGGGGAATCTTACTGGGGACCTGGAGGGGGACAGATAGAGAAATCCAGACCCTGGACTGAGTGTGTTCCCTGTATGCTCTTAAGGGAAATTGTGCTTGATGCAGAGAGCTGCATCTAGAAATACTGGGTGTATCCATTTTTGTTCCAAGTGAACGTCCCCCTCCAGTGGTAGTTGTAAGGATTCAAGCTTCTTGATTACTGGCTCCAAGTGGGGATGTCCATAGACCCATGCATTGGAGTGCTTCTTTCTGATAGCACCAATGCATCTGAGCATGGGTTATCCATGCACCCATTATCTGGACAAACCCTATATTTTTTCCATTTCTACACAGGGTCCAGGTTCTATATCAATTGTTGACACCTCAACTCAGAGACACTCTCCTACCTTCTTCAAAGTCATGTCTGACTTGTAAGTTTTCTCTTACATAATCCATCCATCTCTTGGCTTCACATCCAAGTCTCATCTCACCTTATTCTTGTTTCTCCAAAATCTTCTTTACCAAATCATTTTCTGCTTTTCTTTTTGTGTGACTAAATCAGCACAATCTGTTCTCTTTGACCTCCTCTGCAACTGTGGTTACTATAGTTTCTGTATCAAGTTTCCTATCATTGAGTACAATGCCACCTTTGGTATGTATCTAACCAGGCATATCCAACAATTGGGATGTCCACAGAGGTTCCTCACTAAAAGAATATGGGGCATAAGTAATACGTCCTAAGCAGACCATCTCAAGGCCCAATCCCTGTATTCTGTCTCCTACAGGCTTTTGAGGGGATATCTATGCCTTGCATACAGGGCATTGTCAGACCCCACTCTGATAGACCTCCTGCATATCTACAAAATAAACAGCACCAGAATTACCTGTTCTAAAGGCAAGGTGACTTAAACCTTGCCTGTGATATAAATAGGACCTGCTGGAGAGATAGCTATGTATCCCACAGACTACCCCATCTATGGAACTGGCTCCACATTCATGTGAAGCAGAGCTCCTCCCTAGCCCAATTCAAATGCAACTAGGACAATTGGATGGGAAACCGAAAATTCATCCCTGGTTTGGCAGGACACAGGTTACCTGTAAATGGTTCATCTCCCAGGCACATGCTTACACTTATCAAGGGTATCAGAACTTGTCAGAGATTTGGGATGAATGGCTAGGCTTAAAAAGGCCCTTGTGGTTGTTAGCCTAGTAAACACCTATAAACCTATGAACCTCAGCTGCTCTGCATTCACTGCCCAAACATATGTACATAAAAATCACTAGTCATACCAATATTTTGTACAACTTACTTTTTAGCTTGTTTGATGTTTTTCAGTCATACACTATATCAGACATTTTGAGCAAGTTGCCTGCAGCACCTACGATTGTAATTTTGACTTCCACATTCAGACTTTCCTTCTCCCTCACCATACTTCCATCAGCTTGAAGCTCTTAACCATTTCCACATTTTTTCCCTACAGTTTTCATCTTCTTCTGATTTTTCCATTTGCTGTCATAAAGAGGGCCTTGTCTGTACTCAGTTTCATCTCTGTGTCTTCAGATTTGCATTCTGTTCTCCTATGTTTGCTGAAGTTCCTGTTCAGAGTCTGCCTGCAGCACAATATCATCTGCACTCAGCAGGTTTGTTGATCTTTCCACTCTGACATGTTTACTAATGTAGTCCAGCACCAGTAAGCACAAGAGTGAGCTCAGAGCTGAACCCTGATGCACACCCACCCCTATTGAGAACCCTTCTGTGATTCCGAGCACTGATCATACCTGTGTCACTGGGTCCTTGTACATAGCTTACACTAATTCTATCAGAATATTAGAGACTTTGAACTATCACAGAACTGCAGAGATCAGCTTTCTTGGGATATTTTTATATATGTTTTCTCTGAGTCTAGGAATGTTCAGTTGGACTTTTTCTTCATCGCCAACTTCATCTTCACTATCTGTCTCACAGAAAACATGGGATTGGTTGTGCTACATTTTGATCTGAATTTGAACTGCTCATCTCCCATCTTACATTCAACTGCTCTGTGTATTCTTTTAGCAATCCCCTTCTCTAGCACTTTCATACTGTGTGACAGGAGTTTGATATCTCTATACTGCGTGCAACTCTAAATGCCCAGTTTGATCTTGTACACTGGCCTGAGAATCTGTAATACATCTTTCTCCGCCTACAATGGTGACTGCCATCAGCAGCCATTTCTCTTTTAAAGCCCCCAACATTTTCACTATTTCTTTAGTGACTGTCTCATCCTGCTGCTTTCTCTGGCTTCATTTTCTTTAGTGCTCTTCATACTTTTCTAGGGTGTTCCTTTTTCATTGTAGGACTTGCATGGGGTAGCACAGCTTTTGCATAGTTTTCTTCATTCAGAAGCATCTTGAGGTTCTCCTTCCTTCTGTCATTGATGCCCTAAAAACTGGAGAACAGGTTGCAAATAATTGCTGGCATCCCTTACTTGTGGAATCTGATGACTATTTTCTTTATCCTGTCTTTGTCTCAAAACCTGATAGAGCTTCCTTTTGCCATCTGCCTAGTCACTTTCAGATGCTAGTGGAGTTTTTATCACCTTGTTTTTTGCCTTTGTGACTATTCTGTTAGCATCTTTGTAAGCCCACTTCCTTAATCTGATCTGTCTTTTCTATCTCCTAATTCTTCAAACAATCCTTTTACCTGAACCATCTTTTCCATCTCCCACATTTTCCTGCATCACTCTTTTCTTTTTATAGCTTCCTGGACTTCTGCATTTCACCACCAGCATTCCTAATGTATGTTATTTCCATACATGGCTCAGCCAAATATCGTTTCTGTCCTCTTCTTCGTGTTACACTGCAAGAAAGTGCTGGAGAAGGTGATTGGTAAATGAATACTCAAAGAAATAGAAAATAAATCTAGAGATGAGCAGTTCCGATTCAGATCAGGATGTAACAGTTCTTTTACAACCAATTTCCTTTTCTTCCTGAGGAGCTAAAGCCATGAGTATTTCCTTGAACTGTTGTAATTTTGCTCCACTCAACTTGCTGGTCTTCAGTCTTGCCTGTGTTGGCCTTGGACCCTTCTTGGCCACTGACTGTAGTGGATTGTGGCCAACATTGGTTTATTTAGGGGGAGGCTGTAGATGACTTCACAATCTCTGATTTTGCTCAATTTTCTTTCTTTAGTATGAGGAAGTCTACCTGAGTTGCATGCTGACCACTCATCATAGAATCATAGGAGGTTTCTAGGCTAATGGCCCTGGGGCCCTTACAAGCCTAGCCAAATATCAACCCTTGTTCCCAAGAGTGTCTGTTTTAAAGCAGATACTAAAATCATCACCTACAGCCCCTGTCCAGGAAGGGACTGAGTTGGAACCCCGGGGTGAATTTGCGGTTACCCATCCAATTGTCCAAATTGCCCCTAAATAGGGTCAACAAAGGGCTCTGTTTAAAATTTACTGGAAGCATGTTCCAAAGGTGAGACAGGCTCTGGGAGACAAATCTGACCCTCCAGCATGTTCTGTTGATATCACATACCAGGTTAAGGTCCTTAGAGTGAGTGACCCATTTGCCATTTGACTTGCAAATGTGCATCTTTCCAATAAAGCAGGGTCAGAGATTGTTCTATATGCAAGGCACAGGTCACCTTTGAGTAGTTTGTACAACACATAGTAAAATGACAGTGATTTCATTTCGTCCACATATGACAGATGCTGGAGACCTTGAATTTTCTTTGTAAGGAATCTTTGTGGTCTCTCCAATTGCTGCAGGTGCTTCAAAAGGTACATACCAAAGGAAGCATTGAACTCTATTACTGGCCTGATGAGGGAAGAGTCTAGGGAGGCTATAACGTCTTTTTTTTCTGTAGGCAATGCCCTTGCTTATGAGATGAGCAATATAAAATGCCCTTCTTACCACTGTGGAGATATGGTGATCAAAGGTAAGTTTGCTATCAACCAGTGTGCCCAGATCACTCACCACTGAATGCGTGCTTAGGGTATTGTTATTGATGTGGTAGTTTACAGGAACATTGCCCTTACTGAAGGAGATGATAATGCATTTTTTTGCATTTAGTTTAAGACCATGAATTTGGCACCAATTGTTAGTCTGTGTAAATCCTTATTGCAAGATATTGACACTGTTAGGGGATTTAATGACGCTCAAAGTTTGCAGTCATCTGCAAACTTTGTCAGCCAGAGAGCTTTGCTTTTTTCCTAGATTTCAGACTAATAGATTCTGAACAGTACAGGTCCCGGGACCAATCCCTGTGGGATGCCACTGGTTATGAGTCTGCTGGACAAGCTGGAGTCCCTCTTTTAATGTGTGAGTTCTATCAGTGAGCCAGTTTGCAACCCAACTGACAATATATGGTTGATACCCAACTGGGGGAGTATATCAATTATGCTTGAGTTGGGGATTGTGTTAAAGGCCTTTGCCAAGCCCATATAGGCTATATGCACAGATTTACCCTTGTCTAGGGCTTTGGTGACTGTCTCAAAGAAGTCCACCAAGTTTAACAGATAAGATCTCCCCTTGACAAAGCTAAACTGGGCAAAGTCAAACATTTGGAGATTTCCTATATTTGTGTTGATAAGGTCCATGATGATTCATTCCAGGGCCTTGCAGAAAAGGCTGGTCAAGCTAAGGGGTCTATAGTTCTGGGATCAGTGGATGCACCCCCTTTGTGTAAAGGGATGACAGTAGCTTTTTTCCATTTCTCTGAGACGAAGCCAGTGCTTAGGCTGTGACTGAAAAAGGTACCCAGTGATGTTGCTAATTTCTGTTTTAACCTGTAGCCTGAGATGTTATCTGGTCCCATAGATGCTATATTTTTGGCCTTGGAGAGGGCATTTAAGTCCTGCTGATTAGAGATACTAGGTGGTGAACAGGTGGAGGAATGCTTTGGGGTATTTGTGGTTGGGACAGGGGAGTGAAGTTTTCACTGAAGCTGTCAGCCAGCAGGTTTGCTATAGCCACAGGTTCTGTATATGTAGTACCATTAACTACTAGTTCAGCACAAATCTGGGACTTTTCTTTGAGGTTATGGATGTAACTAAAGAACACTTAATGCTTGTCATTAGTTTGGAAAGGCAATTTGGATTTTTAGTTACTTTGGAGAACTTCACAAGGGGTCTTATTTGCTTAAGTTGAAGAGGGAGTGTTTTCAGTTTTGAGACATTTACTTCCTACTCTTAAACAGCAATTTCATTCTCTTATTGTATAGCCTGTTGATGGCAGATGTCCACCAGGCAGGTTTGTTCCTCCTTGAAGATCTTACTTTGGTCCTATCAGGTATGACAGAGTCAATACAATTGTACAGATGTTTACATAAGGCATTGGTATTTAACCCAGCATAGTAGTCTTTCCATCTGTTGGGGGAGGGGCTATAAAACTATTAATGCTGTCTCTTAGGAGGTTGTAATTGGCCTTGGAGAAGAATTTTGGTCTAGTTACTGCTAGGAGAAGATTTTTAGACTAAGGGGGTGTCTAGTGTTATAGTTACATGAGTTATAGTTATAGTTACTTCTAACGAGATTGATTTGTGGTCAGATCTCACCAGGGATATTGAGGTTGGTGCAACAGTCCCCCATGTTGGTTAGCACCAGATCCGGGATATTTGAGTGCCTTGTGGGGGTATCATCCAGATGATCCAGGGTATTGGAGTTAATGAAATCCAGGAACATTTGGGCAAGTGAGTTAGAACACATACAATTTTACCCATTCAATGGACAGGTAATTAAATTCACCCAAAACCAGAATGTTTGGTTGTATCTTGATTGACTCAAGTAGATCCAAGTAGGCTGAGTGGTTGTCATGATTCATGGATGGGGTCTTATAGCTGGTAATGACTTGAAGAGGTGTCTTACCAATAGTCAACTGTACCTGAAGTAATATCAGGGAATTATGATGTATAACCAATTTAGAGTTGTATTTATCTTTAATGAATAATGATACACCACCTCCTTTGGTTCTCATGCCATCAGCTTTTGGTCTGAACATGTGGAAGGAAGTAAAACCCATTATGGCTGGGGTGTTCTCCACAGCCTTAAACCAGGTCTCTGTGACTGCACAAATGTCAGCATCTTCCAAGGTAACAGCTGCTTCCAGTGTGTGCAGTTTCAGGTTTAGAGTCCTAGCATTTAGTAGCATAATACATCGGAAATTTTGTTCTTATGGCATTGTCTAAAAAAGGCACTATGGGGGTGGCAAGAGCCTTTGCCAGTAACTGAAATCCCAGAGGTGACAGATGAAGATCATCTCTAGCAAAGCATCGAGGTCTGTTGACCATATCATCCCAGGCTGACAGATCCTGGATCCCCTTAGGGTGACACCAGAAATATAGCCAATTGTTGGAGTCAATCATTTCTTGTTTGCATTGTGGCATCATCCTAGGTGAAGGTAGAATGTTGCTTAAGCTGGGAACATACCTGCCTGAGACACATAATCAGAAACCTTGGTCATGTCTCTCTTCATATAGTCCAGTGAATTACGTCTCAAGTCGTTCACACCAACATGGACTATGATGGAGTCAACAGTTGCTGTTGTTGACAGACTTGAGTGCGTGTGTGATGTGGTGGATCCTGGCACCTGGCAGACAGCTGACCATGACTTTTCCTTATCTAACCCGGTGAGAGGGACATCTGTGTCTCACAATAGAATCACCTATGACTAGAATCTTTGGTCTAGTGTTGTGCCTTAGAGCCTTGTCTGATGAGACAGTGTTGTGTGAGATGTTATGTGTACTATGTTCTGCAGTGGATGTATTATGTGAAGTGTGGTTGTGTTTGGGAAATCTCTGGTGTTTAGATAAGCCTCTGGTAAGGACCTCTGCATATGTAGGTTTATGTGTTGTTGTTTTGGTTGGTGCAGGAGGTGTGGTATGCGTGCTGACAACCTGCTTAGTGTCAGATGTACTGATCGGTGGGTGAGACAGCCTGGATTCTAGGATCTTAATGCAGGTGCATCTCTCACATATTGAATTAGCGTGCGCTAGAAGAAGTGGGTTGCCAGTGTAAATGAGGCAATTGCTACATTGCCTCAGAATGTCCATGTCGACCAGGGAGGTTGAAATTACAGTGACCAATTACCATTTTTTTTTATTTTATTACATTCTGATATCTGAGGTGTATACTCAAGAACATTGACTTTAATTGCTATATACAAGGACTCTCTTTGGTTAAAAATGTTTTCATTGTTCAAGTTAAGCAGTCATTATTCTTGCTTTGCAGAAGTATTGTGTATTTCTGTGAAGCCAGCTGGAATACTTTACTGGGTCTATTTGTAACACAACCAATATCTGAGGTGCACAGTTGATAAAGTGTCTATAACTGATGACTATTGCAAATGCCTGCAATGAAAATAACTGTTTGTATATGACAGAGGGTTTGGAATGTATCTAAGAGTAACAAGTTGTCTATAAACGTTTTCACCTTCCGTCACAGTCAGACATCATCATTATACTCCGTAACTAGTCGTCTGTGGTGGCCTGGGTATGATGTGTGTGGAAGCAACTGATCATTAGCAGATTATTCTACTCACTAGTGTTTCTTTATAAAAAATACTTAGCTCTCTGGTTGAGTTTTTTGGCTGCAGTAACTTGAGTAAAATCTATAAGTACTCACTGTCCCAGTGTGGGTTTTATCTGTATGAGTTGTGTAATATATGTTCCTGGCCATTTGTGCTTTACTGTCATCCCAATCTAACAACAGAGGAAGTGCGCACAGAATAGCTATCTTTTTTTTTTCATTTTTGATAGGAAGGCAGGCACTGTTCTCAGATAAGATTTATATATCATTACATGACTTTGACTTCTCATTTTATTGGGGAACTACTATTTGTTGGCTTTGAACACATTAAATACCATTTACGTTTCCTTGAAAGAAAAAAAAAACAAGACTGAATTACTTTCTTTAGTTGTAATTTTTTTTTGTTCAGGCAATAGTTAGCTAGAATCCTAAGACGTCTTTGGGCCTAGCAGATCCCAGTCCCCCTGTTTAATTCACTCAATTCCTTCATGTTTTGGGTAAGGTATCACTCAGTGAAAACTCTAGCTTTGCTGGGTTTTTCTGTAGTTTTTACTAAATGTTTTGTCTGTGTGATCTTTTTATCCTTTGGTTTGGATGCTGGTTAGGATATTTTGTAGCAACCTTAATCCTTATGGGCATCAACTGGATTTAAAGACCCTTTGTTTCTGAAGTATAGCCAAACTGTGCTGACATGGTCAGTAAAAAAGGCTGAGACATGCATGTCCACAGCTATTAGGATTTGGCTTTACTGGCCTGAGTGTAACCATAAAGACTTAAAAAGTAAAAAAGTCATGGATGTTCAGAATCCATGTAGCTGAAACACTTGATATCTTTAAGGTGTCATTTACATATATCCAATGGGCCTCTATTACAGGAGTTTTAAAGTACTACACAGTGAAAACTCTAGCTTGGCTATGATTCTCTTGCAGTAATGCCAGCCATTATAATTTCACACTTCTTATTGTTCAGAAAATGCATGTTGAAACTTCGCTGTGGTTCTAATTTTGTAAGTGGATTAGACTGATATTTAAAAGTTTTCCACTCCATTTTCTTTTTTACTTTGTCCAAAATTCTTGAGAAAAGAAGCTGATGGCACAGTGGTGCAGTGCTAACATTGTCATCTCACAGCAATTGGTTCTGCAGTTCGATTCTCGGCTGGAGTGCCTTCTGTGCAGAGTCTGCATGCCCTCCCTGCATTTGTGTGGGTTTCTTCCTGCTGCTCCAGTTTCCTCCCACGTTTCAAAGTCATGCATCTGGAGCATTTCTCCCTGGGTCTGCACTGAAAATTAGCTTTGTTCCAAGTTGGACTTTCCCAGTAAACAGATGTTAAATAAATAAAAATAAGCTGAGGGCATACTCTGGAGACTAGGGTAATATTTTGGAGGTCACAGTGGTTTGTTCCTTTGACCTCTATAGGTCTGTTTAGATCTATCAGCAAACAGTACTTCATCAAGGACTTTGCAAAATTTCTTGTATGATCATCAAGCTCAGGAGACCTCCACTAGTCATCTATCTCATCTGCTGCAGTGCTGGAATACATAATTCATCTACAAGTACTGACACTCTTCCTCTACACTGTAGGCATCTGGTCATCCACCCATCTATACTGCACTGTTCTGGTCAGAGCAATATATCCAGTTATGGGTATGTGTGCTCATGGTCATACATTTATCTATAGCTGTTTGTCTGTTCATGGTGATAAACACATTTATGACTAATGGCTGTGGACATTTTGTCTCCATAGGTCTCACCTAAATCTCATATCCAAAATGCACTGTCACAGACAAACATGGTATTATTAAGTGATTACTGTTTTCTGACTAAATTTCATGCATTATTTTTTTTCACAATTTTTACAAGCCTGGAGCTATGATGGCACTCTTAAAGAACATAAATGTGTACAAATGAATGATATCAGTTCAGTAAGATGAAACATAAAATATTATGTCTTCAGCCACCCAAAATGCTCATTCTGAGTTTCTATCCACAACTCTTGGGGCTCTTCATGAAACCTTCCACAACATTACTAAGGATTTGTGATCATGTGCCAACAGCTCAGAATATGACCACTCTTATGCCACCTGCTGATGTTTTGGGAGCACATACAGCCTATTCCATTGCTGCCTTCTAATGAAGTTCAGTTTAATGTACCATTGAAAAGCAATACATGTCTGCTTTCATATCCGTTCTCTGTCAGACAATCATGGTCCTGAAAGCTATGTACACAGAAGTCTAATTTATGTGTTTTGACAACATATGTCACTGGCGCCTTGAGCCTAGCCTTAGGGGCTAGCTTCTTACCAGTATATAATTTTACTAGTACTCCTGCATTCTTCAGGAGTATATTTTGGCACCATAGGTCTCAACCTTCCATCACCAAAAGAACACTTTGTCTCATAATGTGGAACAAAAGGGCAAAATGTGGAATATGTACTAACAACTTAAATTAGGCAACTCACAGGATTGCTAAAATGTTAGTCCTCAAAACATCCATTAATATACTTTCATCACCCATGGAACATTTCCAGGAATGTCTCTGGACTCAAGTGCAGAAATTAAAGATAGAGTTCTTGGAGAGACAGATCACAGAGCTGCACTTGAATATACATTCAAAGAGCAAACAGCAGGATGTGATGAGATAGAACATCAAATTATTTATCTTCTGGACTTTATGCAGGCACTCCATGATTGTTTAGAAAATCACAACTGGGGTTGGTAGGTTGGTATAATAGTTAAGGTGTTTGCCTCACAGGCACAAAGTACATGATTTGATTCTCACCTTTGGTAGGGAAATTGGCTAGGCTTAAAATGGCCCAAAGGGGCAGCTAGCCTAATGATTAGCTATGATCATATATATTATATTTTATTTATAGTGATTTATTTTGTATGTGTGACTGACCCTTTCAGTGTGGAACTATAAAGAGCATGGACTTTTTAAAACTCAAAATGAGGAACGATCCTGATAATGAGATACTTTTGAGCAGCATGTTTTGAACTGTTTTCTATAGTCAGCAACTGAAATTATAGGCACAGTTATAGCAATGTTTAATTGCAATGCACATTTCACCCCTGCCAAGTCTGACCCATGCTTTTACATACCTTGTTTGTTACAATGTGTACACAGAAGCATTCCTTTCTGCTGTACTGCTTACTTCAAAGACACTCACTGCCTGTGTTATACTTCATTACAAAGATCTACTTACCACCTTTTTGCACATTGTGACAGTGTGGTGTATGCTGTACAATTTTCATAGAGATTTTCCTTATAATGACAGCCTTTTTCATGATGTAGTGTTTTCCCACAAAGAAAACAAGGTTGGTTGTGTGCATATTTACTAGTTAATTTGCTACCAATGCACCCTGCCACATCATGCTGTACTTGGATAACATATTTTGCTGCTGTTTCAATGAGCATTGTCATTCTCAGTGTGTTTTACAATGTTGCATCTTTTTAGGAAAACAATCACTTTCCCATGTCTTTATCATAAATACCACAAACTAGTCTGCCCTTAGTGTTTCAGTCAGTGCCTCACCAAACATATAATGCCATACCACATAGTGTGATCTGTTTTAATCTGTCCCTTGCAGGGAACTGATTTAGCAGGTCTTAAAAATCTCATCAGACAATGCTGTTGTAGATTTTTCTGGTGCTAGCTGTGATGCCCCTTCTCTGAGCCAGTAATCAAGGAGCCTAAATCCTCACCACTGACACTGGAGAAGGACGTTCATTTGGAACAAAGATAGGTACACACATTATTTCCAGGTGCAGATCTCTGCATCAAGAACAATTTCCCTTAAGCGCACACAGGGAACACATTCAGTCTGAGGTCTGGATTTCTCTCTCTCTCTCTCACTCTGTCTCTCCATGGCCCCACTGAGACTTTTCATTGGCATGGCAATAGAGTTGAGTCCTCAACCGACTGTCCAAGCCAAGTCCTCCACCACTGTCTCTGTGAAACCAGTGTTTCATATTCCCTGCCCCAAGCAGCTGACACACACACACACACACACACACACACACACACACACACACACACACACACACACACACACACACACACACACACACACACACACACACACACACACACACACACACACACACACACACACACACTTGGAGATTTGATTTACACACAAACACATGTGCGTGCGGGCAAGCACACAAACACACACACACATACACACACCTGGGAAAGACTGGCACAGATTTACTAGTTATGCCCCCTTCTGCCCAGACTATAAGGTAGTTACACTGCCAAAAGACACTCCAAAACCAGCTACTGTAAAGCTCTTACAAGAGGACCCAATTTTACTCACATTCATCTCACCCCTCAAAGAATGTAACTGGCATCCTCTAAAGTACCTCAGTCTTGATGATGCAGTTAAATTTTTTAATACTACCTTCCTGAGCATCCTTTATTACCATGCTCCCATAAGGCTTTCCAGAACCAAAGCACAGCCCTCCCCATGGCTACAGAAAACCACTAAGTCAGAAATGAAAAGCAGGGATAAAGCCTGGGAGTACTGGCACAAAACCAAACCCCCCTCAACTAGACAGAAATTCCTAGAACTACGCAATAAAGTCAAAAAGCTAATAAAACAGGACAAATTCCAATACTACCAGTCTGCCCTAAACTCCTCACAACACAGCCCCAAACAATTCTGGTCCTCCATAAACTCCATCCTCCACCCAGGTAAAGTCAGTACCCCTCCTCCTAACATCCCTCACTCCTCAGAAAATATTGCTACCTCATTCAACACACACTTCACCCAAACCATACTATCACTAGCTAAACAACACAGCCCCCCTCCCCTCCAACCCACACCTTCAACTAGTAATCTCCCCACTGCCTTCTCTTTTTCTCCTGTACCTACCTCCAACATAAACAAACTCTTAACTAAACTTAAACCCACCAAATTATCAGCAGACAACCTCCCAAGTAAATACCTACAAATCACAGCTGATGCTCTGGCCTACCCAGTATCCATCTTGATTAACCAATCTCTGTCAGAAAGTTACGTTCCCACACTGTGGAAAGTATCACATATAATTCCCCTCCACAAAGGCGGACGCTCCACAGAACTAACCAATTACCGGCCCATAGCTATTCTCTCTCCACTCTCCAAAATACTAGAGAGATGCATACACTCTCAGGTCTCAGACTACCTCCTTACTAACAACCTCCTATCCAGTACTCAGCATGGTTTCCGAACAAACCATAGCACCACTACTGCCTTACTCTCCTTTACTAACACTATCCCTCAGCATAAAAACAATGGCTATCTCCCCTCTGCTACTTTCCTAGACCTATCTAAAGCATTTGACATGGTCCCACACAAACAACTTATCTCTGTCCTCAATAACTATCCTTCTCTCAATCAGTCACCAACTGGTTTCAAAGTTACCTGTCTGACCACCAACAATCCGTTGTATGGCAGAATGACATATCTCCTCAACTACCTGTCTCCATAGGGGTTCCCCAAGGATCCATCCTTGGGCCCCTGCTCTTCTTTGTTTACACCAATAATCTAGCCTCTGCCACCAAACATGGCACACTCATACAATATGCAGATGACTCAACCATCATCTGCTCAGCCCAGTCCCTACCCAAACTGCAAAAAGTTACACAGAAAGCCTTTTCCTCTGCTGAAACTTGGTTATCCGATGCCCAATTAATATTCAACCCAAACAAAACTAAACTACTCATCTTCCAACCCACCAAACATACCCAAAACAACTTTCACTTTAACATCACAGCAAAAGACAACACCACTATATACCTAACTGAACACACCAAATTGCTAGGAGTGGAAATAGACAATAAACTAAAATTTGACATTCACATATCCATGACCATAAAAAAAGTCCACAAAAAACTAGGAGCATTATACAGAAATAAGCAACTTCTCACCAAAGCAGCAAAGATTTCAACAGCAAATCCCCACCTTATCTCCACCCTACTTTATGCCTCTCCAATACATACCAACCTAAGGCAATGCGATCTAAACAAGCTAGAGACCTGCTACAACAAAATCGCCAAATTTGCCACAGGGGCATCCTACCGTAGTCACCACTGTCTCTCACTTGCTGAACTGGGCTGGCTTGAACTCCCTCACCTCCTTCAGTGGTATCAACTCTCACTCGCCCACAAACTAGTAAACTATCCACTAAATGTCCCATCCCTCCAGAATCTACTCCAACCCTATCGCACCACCAGACCACTAAGATCCAGCAAAAAAAATCACTTGCAGATCACTAAAGCCAATAACTCCACTGGTGAAGCACTATTCTCTTGCACCATAGCCAAATTATGGAACTCCCTTCCACCCACAATTATCTCCATACCATCATGCACCCACTTCAAAACTTTACTAAAAGCGCACCTAAAAACATGCTGGCTGTGCCCTTGCAACTCCCACTCTAATATCACCCACCCCATCCAACCACTACCTTTCTTTTCACTCCACTAACTACCTTGATTATAGCAAGCTCAGATGCTCATAAGCCTAGTACTTATTATACAGCAGGAACTTCTTATTGTAACATTTGTTAAAGTCTGTTATGTACTTCACAGATAAAGATTCTAGTTGTATACTGATGTACTATGTTCTTCATCTGTAAATATGTTGTAAGTAATTGCTATGTTAAATTGTTAATCGCTATGTAATCAAATGTAACTACTGTCTGTTTATTTTAACTGTGGAGCTTTTCTCCACGGGCCTCTGCTGAAAATGGACCTACGTTCAGTTGGACACTCCCGGTCAACAAATGTAAATAAATAAATACTGAGCAAAATTAATATTAATACCAATGGTAGTGTTTGGCCAATGCAGTATGGCTTTCAGGAGTGGCCACAGAGTCACCAAATAGACATAAGTATTCTCAAAGGTTAAAATATGTTTTAAAGGACCATCCACAATGAAGAGTTTAAATATATTTAATAATAAATAATAAAATAACGTAAATACTAAATATCTATTTACAATAAATAGAGTCTCAGTCACAGGAAATATTAAAATAAAATGGAAGAATAGATTCACACAGATACAGAAGAACAGTGCTTAAATAATCTCACTAAATTGGACATTCTGTGAAAATCTGCACAGTTGAAAAGTATGTGGGTGAGGGGTCCTTACTTGTCAGCCTCTAACAACAGAGTACAATGAGACTTCCATCTCATCTAGTATTAAACATAATTTTTGTCCTGGATTACAGAATGACATCACACACATCTGGATATCTGTGTCCTGGTTCCCATATTACCCCCATTACTGGAAACTGAACCAGAATTGTGCACATATGTGTTACCATACACACAGATATAGCTTTCCTGAGATGTGTTATAGCATCTGTAAGTCATAAAACAATTTAAAACCTCCAACCTTCCAATTAGAACATCATGAAAAAGTGCTGTGACAAAAGTTATCAGGAGTGTCATGTTACAGTTTTGGAAAACAGGAATATTAATACAAAGTAGGAACTCAGTCTGACCATCTCAAATATTGATGGATACAGTTTTGAGAAGCAGACTGTATACTGTATTGCTAATGCCTGAGAAGCAATATAAAGTTAAAAATATACTAGAAATAAATCAGAGCTAGAGAATAGTACCTAATCAAGAACTACAAAATCTACCAGACTAACAAATTGGAAACACTGCTAGAAGTCTGCAACCTAAAACCGTTGTTGTTGGTAAAACACCTAAATCAAGATCCTATGCAGCTCATGGAGGAAATGGTAAATTGTACAGAAGTAAACAGTCATTTGTAATAAATATGTCAAAGTTAAAAGTCTATAAGATGAGAAGACAGAATGTGACAAGCAGTCTTGTTACACGAAAATAAAGATGGCGAGAACTGTGATGCTTGACTTTCAGAGAGTCCAGAAGCTGTGCCTACAAATAAATCTGTAGGTTAGCAAGAAATGGCTTAAAAGCTTGATCATGAGTAAAGTACAAGCACTTTTGTTTAATTTTCCAGATGTGGTAGACAATTTATGAAACCAGACAGATTATATGGATTGCTTGAGAGTTAAACATGATTCTGAACACTGAAAGGTTACATTACTAAATATGTAATTTTAAATATGTATAATTATTGAATTTTGATACCTAAAATATATATATATATATATATATATATATATATATATATATATATATATATA